>NW_012148618.1:16341843-16344312 GCF_000956105.1 Propithecus coquereli | reverse complement strand
TGGAAATATATACATATAAAATTATGGTAATATAATTAACATGTGAATAGCTACCATCTTTATATAATAGAATTGGGGTAATCGTTTTTCTAATTTTTCTACAAACATACATTACTAAAGTTATAAATAATAATAGCTACCATTTACTGAACACTGTGTGACAAATGTTGAGAAAGATATAAAACATATTTTTCTTATTTAATCTTCACAAAAACCCAGCAGAACAAGTACAATTATCAGCATTTTGCAGCCAAGGAGACTGAGGAGCAGTAAATACACAAGGTCACAAGACAGAAGTAGTCAAAGTCAGTATTTAACCAGGGTCTCTCTGGCTCAGCAAACATTCCTTTCCACCACATAACACAGCGAGGGTGTATTAAGAGTAGGTTTCATAGCCAGGCTTTGAACCCCAATCCCTTCATTCTGTTTTAAAGCAAGAATTTCTATAAGCTTATAAAGTAGCATACAAAAACCAGCTGAAAAGCTTAAAATCTTGATAGATGCTAGTTGTGATGTAAATAGGGAATAATAATAATGACAACTACTACCACTTATTAAATGATTACCATGTGCTGAGCACCTGCTGAATATTATCTCATGTAAACTTCATTATCCTGCAGTAGATTGACTGCATCAATAGCCCCAATTCTTCATCTCTCCTCGTATCCATCCACATTCTTTGCATTTAACTACACATTGTTTCCCTATTCTGACTTAAGGCTCAGCCATGTGATAGCCTTGACCAATAGAGTATCAGCAACTATAAAGCAATCAGAGGCTTGAAAATTACTTCTGTGCCTGCATACTGCCATCACCATGATACTGTGCCCAGACTAGCCTGCTGGCAGATGAAAGACACCTGGAGCACAACCAGTCACCTGAGTCATCTCAGATGAAGCCATCCCAGATTAATTAATAGCCACTCAATATCCAGAAAAGTGACCACGCCCATTCGAGATCAGCAAATCTGCCTAGCCAAATCCATGTGACTCCAGATGCACCAGCAATAATGCTTGTTGTTCTATGCCTTTGACATTTTTTGGTTATTTGTTATGCAGCATTACTGTAGCAAAAGCTAACTGATACAAGTCCTATGAGGTAAATAATACTATTATTATCATTGTTTTACAAAGGAGGGAAATTGAGGCTCAAAAATGTCACACAACTAATAAGTGGTAGATCTAGGATTTGAATCCAGGCCTGTCTTAATCCAGACAAACTGCTTGTAATCACCATATTACATATGAATATACTGCCTCTACAAATGCAGTCTCAGCTATAATTTTAAGTGGAGCTCCAGCAATGTACCTGTGTGTGCGTATACATGTGCATTGCATGTACTGTGTGTGTGCGTGTACTGCTCATGCACATACATGTGCATGCATCTTTCTCCACAGCTGCTCACTGAGTGCAGATTTAAAACTTGGAAGTAATTTTTACTAACTCATATATCTAAGCTTCATTTAGCACTTCTAAAGAGCTGACTGATCATAGTCCTTGTAGTTTAAACCAACAATTGTGTGCATCAGGGGACTCTGGTATTTTTCTCTCTCTCCCACACTCTCTCTTATGTAGTCCACTGGCATTTGATTTCTCAAAGATGCCTTCAGTGCTGACATGTATCCCAATATTAATTTGTGTGTTTCAAAGATTTATCCTAAAAATGCTGATGACACCAATAGAAGTTGTACAATTTGACCTTCACTTACACAATGATTGGCATTGACTATAATTCCTTACGAGATTTCACATAATCAGCATGCTGATGCGTGCGGCTAGAGTACATAATCAGTTGTTCTGTATCAAAAATCACCTTGCAGTTAGAGCAAAGGAAAAAATTCTCAGATTTAATGGTTAGAAGAATCAGTTACGGTGTATACAGTAGTCAACTTTCGATGGTCCATGTTGAGGATGTGCAGGGGTGGTAAATGGATAAATGATTTATCTAACCAAAATTTTGTTCTCTAGCCAGAAATCCTTGAGATCCAAGGATCAAAAATCATGCGCTCCCAGGTGGCTTGGGACCAGGTGCTGTGAACTTGGATTGTCTCCTCTGGAGGAAGGCAGGGCAATCTCCCAGCATTGAGTAGGGTGGGCAAGGGTGGAGAATGATCTGGGAGGCAAAGGAAGATGTCTGCCCCACCATCAGTCTGAGGTGGCATTGGGACTAGAGGCCACATCCCCAGATTGCCCTCCAGCTCCTTGTCCCCATGCATGCTTTCCTCCAGAGGAGAGAATCCAAGGCTGGTTCATGTCCCTTAAATTGTGCTCAACTGGCTTTCCTCGTTATGATGTTAACTGACAGGTAAGTTGTTAATTTTTAATAACATTTATTTGTTCATTCAGCCTCATTTATTAGATACTCACTATATGCCTTGAACTCTCCTAGGCAATGGACAAGGACAAGGTTTCTTTTCTTGTAGAG
The DNA here is from genome assembly GCF_000956105.1 of Propithecus coquereli. Lineage (NCBI taxonomy): Eukaryota > Metazoa > Chordata > Mammalia > Primates > Indriidae > Propithecus > Propithecus coquereli. The sequence goes on along the minus strand of NW_012148618.1, from coordinate 16,341,887 downwards.
CTCATTTTCTAGTGCCATAGCTCATGAGATGCATAATTTTAAAA
>NW_012148618.1:16339772-16341793 GCF_000956105.1 Propithecus coquereli | reverse complement strand
AATAATTGGTAGATTACCAGAGGCAAGAGAGATGTTTGAAAGGACAAGCAAAGGAGGAAGGGCGATCAACAAAAAAGAGACTGCGACAGGACAGAGGGGCAGAACAAGAGGGCCGAATAGAAACTTCCAGTGATCATCCCTCTGCACGAACACCACATTCAACTATCCACACAAGCAAGCAGCTTCAGAAGAACCAAAAATCAGGTGAGCAATCCTACTACCTGGTTTTAACATTATATCAAGGAACGACACACTGAAGAGGGCAGAAGAGCCACTCTCACATTGCCTATGCCACCCCTCCCCAATGCCCCAGGAATGTCACACCAGTGTGCCAGGTGCAGAGAGAATCTGTGTGCCTGGGGCTGGGAGAGTGAAGTGATTGTGGGGCTTTGCATTGAAACTCAGGGCCGCCCTAGGACAGGGGAACACAACACAGGGCAGAATTCCGCCAGTGCCCACAGATAAAGAAATTGTGGTACGTATACACAGTGGAATATTACATAGCCACAAAAAAGAATGAAATCCTGCCATTTGCACCAACATGGATGGAACTGGAGAACATTATGTTAACTGAAATAAGCCAGCACAGAAAGACAAATTTCACATGCTCTCACTCGTATGTGGGAGCTAAATATTGAAAACAATTGCTCTCATGAAGACAGAGAGTGGAATGATGGTTACCAGAGGCTGAGAAGGGTATCGAGGAGGGGGGCATAAAGCAGGGATGGTTAATGGGTGTGAAAATACAGTTAGTTAGATAGAATGAATCATATTTGGTAGCACAACAAAGTGACTGTAATCAACAATAAGTTAGGGTATACTTTAAAATAATCAAAAGAATGAAATTGGAATGTATCTAACACAAAAGAAATGATAAATGCCTGTGGTGATGGAAACCCCAATTACCCTGAATTGATTTAGCCACATTGCAGGCCTGTATCAAAACATCACATGTACCCTATAAAGATATACGACTGTTATATACCCATAACAATTAAAAACACAAAAATAGAATATGAATTGTCAATGACTGTGTTTCTGCAATTTCATTTATATCTGGAACAACTAGGAAACTCCTCATAATCAGCCTGACTTTCTGTCAGGAAAGTAGCTTCAAGGAATCTATTACCTTTTTAAAGGATAACCAATAAATAGCTACCTCCAATATGTGATAAAATCTTTTTAAAAAATTAATATCCTTTATAGACTAAAGTTTAGCCAAATAGATCAATGAAAACAGAATAGAGAGCCTAGAAATAGATACATTGATTTATGGACATCAATTTAAAATAAAGGTGGGACTGCAAAGCAATGAGTAAAAGACTAAACTGTTTGTTACTAATGGGTGCTGGGACAACAGGATGTCCACTAGAAAATGATAAAATTTGACTCCTACCTCGTTCTATGCAAAACTCAATTCTAGATAGATTGTAAGCCTGAATGTGACAGGCAAAACAACAACAACAACAAAAATTTTACGAGATGATACAGAAGGTTCCTGTCGTCTGTTATGGACTAAATGTTTCTGTCCCTCCAAAATTGATATGTTGAAATCCTAACGCCCAGTGTGGTGATATTAGAAGGTGGGGCCTTTGGGAGGTAATTAGTTTGTGAGGGTGGAGCCTTTAGGAAAGTGTTCTTTAGCCCTCTTCCTTCCATGTGAGGATACAGCACGCAGTCCTCATCTGCACCGGGAAGAGGGCCCTCGCCAGAGCCCAGCCCAGCGCCAGCGCCAGCGTCCTGATCTTGGGCTTCCAGCCTCCATAACTGTGACAATAACTGCTGTTTATAAGCCACCTAGTCTATGGTACTTTGTTACAGCAGCCAGGACTAAGACATTATCCAAGTCAGGAAAATTTTTCTTGCATAGGACACCAAAAAACACAAATAGTGAAGGGGAGGGTAGGTAGGATGATACAGTTGACTACCTTTGAATTCAGAATCTGTGTTCATCAAAAGACACTATGAAGAGAGTACAAAAGAAAACTAAAATGTGGGAAAATATTAATAAATTCGTAATA
>NW_012148618.1:16337065-16338621 GCF_000956105.1 Propithecus coquereli | reverse complement strand
TCGCAGTGTAGTTACTCATATAATTGAAAATTGGAAGTAATCTAAAGATTCAACAATAGGATATTGATTTAATAAATTGGAATATATCAACATAGGGGATATGATACCTCTATTAAAATTGTTGTTGTAGATCTATATTTGTTCCTATGGAAGAATGGCATGTTATTTTTTTCCAGCTTCACTGAAGTATAATTGACAAAATCCTATAAGTTTAAAGTGTACAACATGGTGATTTTATATACATACATATTGTGAAATGATTACCATAATCAAGTTAGTTACGCTTTTATCATCTCACATAATTACCATTTGTTTTGTCTTGTTTCATGGTGAAATCATTTAAGATCTACTCTCTTAGCAAATTTCAAATATATAATACAGTATTATTAACTATAGTCATCATGCTGTACATTAGATCCCTAGAACTTATTCATCTTATAACTGAAAGTTTGTACCCTTTAACCAACATATCTCCGTTTTCTTCATCACCACCCCAACCCTTGGCAACTATCATTCTACTCTCCATTTCTATGAGTTCAACGTATTTAGATTCCACCTATAAATGAGAACAAATAGTATTTGTCTTTCTCTGACTTATTTTACGTAGCATAATGTCCTCCAAATTAATTCATGTTGTCACAAATGGCAGAATTTCCTTCTTTTTATGAATTAATCATATTCCATTGTATATATGTACACCACAATTTAGAAAAATAAGGGAAAAGCTCCTTGACATGGTCTTGGCAATGATTTTTCAGATATGACGCCAAAAGCACAAGCAACAAAAGCAAAAATAGACAAGTGAGACCACATCAAACTAAAAAGCTTCTGCACAGCAAAGGAAACAATCAACAAAATGAAAAGGCAACCTACAGAATGGGAGAGAATATTTTCAAACCATATATCAGATAAAGGATTAATATCCAAAATATTAATGTATATGGAACTCACAGAACTCAATAGAAAAAAAAAGCCAATTGAAAATGGGCAAAAGATCTGAATAGATATTTTTCCAAAGAAAACATAAAAATAGCCAAGAGATACATGAAAACATGCTCAATCAACATCACTAATCATCAAGGAAAGGCAAATTAAAACCACAGTGAGATATCACCTCCACACCTAATAAGATAGCTATTATCAAAAGACAAGTGTTGGTGAAGTTGTAGAGAAAAGAGAACCCTTGTGCACAGTTGGTGGGAGTGTAAATTGGCATGGAGTGTCCTCAAACAGCTAAAAATAGAACTACCATATGATCTAGCAATCCCACTTCTGGGTATATATCCAAAGTAAACAAAATCAGATATCTTCACTGCCGTGTTCATTGCAGCATTTTTCACAACAGCCAAGACATGGAAGCCACCTCAGTGTCCGTTGACAGATGAATGCATAAAGAAATTGTTGTCATGTTTTATTAATGAGGAAAATGATTTACAGAATAGCATAAGTAATCTAGTTCTAATTCTGGAAATATATACATATAAAATTATGGTAATATAATTAACATGTGAATAGCTACCATCTTTATATAATAGAATTGGGGTAATCGTTTTTCT
>NW_012148618.1:16330366-16334030 GCF_000956105.1 Propithecus coquereli | reverse complement strand
AATAATAAAATTGATTATGTTTTTTGAATAAAAGAAAATAGAAGTCTACCCTCTCTGGTCTTACTAATGGAGGAAATAGGTTCTCCTTCCCACCCATTCCTCTCATTTTCTTATAGTGGCTCCACCTGACATCACTTCCTTCTCTTGTGCTAATGGTTATTGACACAACACAGTCCTTTTCCTTCCCTTCACCCAGAACAGTGTAGAAAAAGTGCGTCTTAGTCTGTTTGTATTGCCATAACTGAATATCACAGACTGGGCAAATTTATAATGAAAAGAAATTTATTTCTTACAGTTCAGAAGGCTGGGAAGTCCAAGGTCAAGGGCCCCGTATCTGGCGAGGGCCTTCTTGCTGCGTCATCCCATGGCAGAAAGCGGAAGGCCAGGAGAGCTAAAGCAAAAGAGGGAGCCAAACTCGATTTTATAACAAACCCACTCACGTCGTAACCAACCCACTCCCTAGATAACGACACTAATCTATTCATGAAGGCAGAGCCCCCGTGACCCAATCGCCTCTCCTTAGGCCCCACCTCCCAACACTGTTGCATTGGGGATTAAGTTTCCAACACGTGAGCTTTGGAGAACACATTCAAACCGTAACAAAGTGCCTCCCAGCTTAGGAAAAAGCAATTTCCTCACAGAGTCTAAATGGCAGGAGAGTAGAGGCTACAAAGGAAGGAAACATTTTCCCTCCAAGCCCGAGGATCGCACAGTCCTCGGGGCGGAGGAAAGACGACAGAGAAACACAGATGGCATGCTGGCAGTTGGATGAATTAATGTGATTGCATCCCAGTAATGATTCAAGGGAGATATTCATGTAATTCATGCAAATTCGGAAATAATTGAGGTTCGTGTTTCTAGGATAAAGTCGTGGCATTTTGCTTTTACCTGAACTACCCCAAAAAAGGGTCATTTTTATTATTCCATATTCAATTATTCATAACCACACACACATGGATTTTAGAACCATAAAAGGTCAGCCCTCTTTGATTCTGCAATTGTTTTCTTCTGAAGTCAGCAAGCAGCCCATGAATATGCACGCGCACACAATACTGACACTTCCCTCACTGTTCATTAACAGTGTGTTCACTGTATATTTCAAAGTCAAACAAATAATACCTGTCATGAACATGAATTTTTAATATCTCCTATATTTCATTTTAAATGAAATGTCAAAATGATGGAAAATATTTCCATGGAAGTTTGGAAAGGGCAGCGTCTCACCAACGCAGCAACTGTGAAACCCCACACTGGTGCAAAAATATCATTAAAGCGGTACCTCCGCGGCTGGGATCAGATTGTTTTTTGGTATTTTACGGCCTTTGTCATTCCTGTGGTCGCTGGGAAATGTCAATGTGAAATCTGTTTGCCAAGTCAACATGCTTTTCAGAGCTGATGGGACCCACTGTCCTCTTTTCATCCGAAATGGATGCCGTTTATTTACAGCCTGTTTCAGTCCCCTGTTTTGGGGCTCGAACTGCATTTTACTCGCGTGCGATGATCCTCTTAGCATATGTGCCCTTTGTTCCTCTTCATTCTTTAAACCCTACTTCCCATTTTTAATGGCAAAGAAATTAAACAGCTCTGACCTCCCTTTTCTCTCCAACCATCAATGAGAATTTCTTAATTTCAAGCTCCCATCTACTCTGCCAGAAATAGCATATTTCCTTCCTCAGAAGTTGATGCCTGGATCTTGGGAGAGAGAGGTCTAGGACAGAACTATGCTGAGCTGAGGTAAGGAGGCAGGGGGTGAGGGCTTGTGGTGATAAGAGATGCCCAGGACGGTCTGCGGCAGGGTTTCTCAACCTCACCACTCTTGATGCCGGGGACGCAATCACTCTGTGTTGGGGGGCGCTGCCCTGTGCACCACAGGATGTTCAGCAGCACCCCTCACCTGCCCCCTCTAGATGCCAGTAGCACCTCCCCACTTCAGTAGTCTCTGGACAAGCCAAATGTCTCTGGAAGCGGGGTTGGGCTTAGGGAGGCAACTTCCCTCTACTCTTTGTGAACCACTGATCTACCAGTACAACAGAAAATGATGCTTTTCCTGGAAGAGTTTTTCCCTTTCAGCACTAAAGAAGTCAGGATCCCAAGGAGCTCCTGCAAACCACATGAGAACTGCAATGTGTAGCTTCTCTGACACCCTGGGAAGCAGAGGGTTTATATTCTCCACACTTGGAGAGTCTCAGATTTGGCCAGGTGGACGTGGCCTGAGGCTGTGGCCATGACCATCTACCACCCCCACTGTTTGGGCCAAGAGCAACTCTCTGGTCTCCAACCTAGTAACACTTGCCCTGTCACATTTAAGGTCTTTGTGTGTCCACATCCTTCCACCACGCAGCGCTCTAAAGAAAACTCCAGCCTGACCACTGTCAGGCCTTCCTGCCTGAGCAGTGGGGAAGTAGCAGGGCAAGAGGGACAAGAGCAGGCAAACTGGGGGTGCTGATGGTGTCCTCTCCGTGGTGTCTAAGACATACAATCAAAGGACCTGAGTTATTCTCCAGCTGTGTGGACCAACATTTTTTCAGTCTGATGCTGTTCTGGGACCAAACCACATGGACGATGGATTTTGTAATTATTACACTTTTACTTGGATGGAATTTAAATTACACAAAAAATCTCCAGAAAACATTATGTCAGGTGAAGTAGAAAAAAGAGATCCCCAGAGAGGAGATTATAAGCTCAAAGAAGTCAAGGAATACACTGTAAATAAATGTCAACACCTGCTGTATTAGTCTGCTAGGGCTACCATAACAAAATACCACAGACTGGGCAGCTTAAACAACAGAAGTTTATTTTCTCACAGTTCTGGTGGCCAGAAGTTCAAGATCAGGGTGCTGGCAGGGTTGCTTTCTCCATTTTGTGTGTGCAAATTTCCTCTTCTTATAAGGACACCAGTCAGATTGGACTAGAGCCCACCTAACAACCTCATTCTAACTTAATTATGTCTTAAAGGCCCTTTTTCCAAATACAGTCACATTCTGAGGTACTGGGGGTTGGGGCTTCAACCTATGAATTTGGGTGGGGGGACAAATTTCATCCCAGAACACCTGCATTTCCCATTTCCAAGTCTGCTCTTTCCACTTCAAAACACTGCTTTGGAGCCAAAAGTTGCTCAGGCATACAGCTGAGCATGTGATTTTTGTGTGTGTGCTTTTTCAATGGTCTCATTCTATATGTTACATTAGTATATCTAATGTGCTGGGAAAGTTCTCATTTTCATTAAGAAGGCTCAACGTCAGAAGCCTCAGTTTACCCAGGAATAACCCCCTCCACGAGGGGCCATGTGTTAGGAAGCCTGCTGCCATTCCCGTGGGCAGTCTGCAGAGCCTGGCCCTTGCATTGAGGAGGGGGCTTGGGGGATGTGGTCACGACGCTCTGGAACCCTGAGCCAAGTCCAGGTCTTCTGAGCAGCAGCACAGCTCCTGCATGGGAGTAGACCTGGGGTGGGGGCATGATGAATGTAGCCTCATTGAAGGGAGATAAGGGAGTGGGGATAAGAGAAGTTTCTACAGCTGCATTTTTTGTCAAAATTTCAGTGAGCTTACCCCACAGTAACTGAATGTGATTGTCACACACAAAATTAAAAGAAATGCACATCCTCCCATCCCCCAGCACACATCCCGAAAGGGAAGAGGAACAAGCAAGAATATCACTTTCTGGA
>NW_012148618.1:16328859-16330316 GCF_000956105.1 Propithecus coquereli | reverse complement strand
ATAAAGAACTCTTACCAGTAAACAACCAAAATTCAAACAACTCAATTTTAAAATGGGCAAAAGACAATACACATTTCTCCAAAGATGATCAACAAATGTCCAACAAGTACTTGGAAAGTTTTCAACATCATTATTACTACAGAAATACAAATCAAAACCACAATGAGATACCACTTCATACCCATTAGGATGTTTATAATAAAAAAAAAGTTTTTTAACAAAAAATAACAAGTGTTGGTAAGGTTGAGAATGTGGAGAAATTGAGACACTCTCACCTTGCTGGTGGGAATGGTGCTGCCACTTGGAAAGAAGGTTAGCAATTCCTCGAAAAGCTAAACCTAGATTTATCATTTGATGCAGCAATTCCTCTCCTAAGTACATACAAAAGAATTGAAATAGGTACTCAAACAAATATTTGTGCACATATGTTCATATCAGCACTATTCACTACAGCCAAAAGGTGGAAACAGCACAAACGTCCATCAACAGACAAATAGATAAGTAAAATGTGGTATATACATACAATGTTATATTATTCAACCACATAAAGGAATGAATTACTCATACATGCTACAAGATGACATGCTACAACCTTGAAAACGTGCCAAGTGAAAGAAGGTAGACACAAAAAGTCACTTTTGTATGATACCATTTATATGAAATATACGGAATAGATATATCCATAGAGACATAAAGTAGATTGGTGGTTGCCCGGGGCTATCCAAAACTCCCCTCATGATTGGAACTATAGTCATGTCCCACATAACAATGTTTCAGTTGACAACAGACCACATATAAGATGGTGGTCCCATAAGATTATAATACCGTATTTTTATTCTATATTTTCTATGTTTAAATACACAAATACTTGCCATTGTGTTACAGTTACCTACAGTATTCAGTACAGTAACATGCTGTACAGGTTAGTAGCCTAGGAGCAACAGGCTGTACCATATAGCTTAGGTGTGCAGTAGGCTATACCATCCAGGTTTGTGTAAGTACACTCTATGATATTGGCATGACAAAATTGCCGAACGATGCATTTCTCAGAGCATACCCCCGTCGTTAAGTGATGCCTGACTGTACCTGTTTAATGTTCAGCTTCCCACCAGATTATAAACACCACAAGGGCAAAAATCCTGCAGTATCTGCTTCATTTCTGTGTTCCTAGTGCCCATGTCACTACTCAGCACATAGCAGGTGCTCAGAACACATCTGAAGAGGACTGAATTGAGTTGAACTGAATCCTACCTAATCTAACCTAACTGAATGGAACCTAGAGGGAGGAGAGTAGTGTTGGGGTACAAACCTTTCACCATCTCTCACACTCAGCTGACCCCTGTCAGAAGGGGAGCCCAAAAGAAAGTAGGAGACACGGTCTTCACAGAAAGATTCCTTTATAGAAAACGACCCACGCAGCTGAAGCACTACTACCTCAGGGCCACTATGGGGAGAGA
>NW_012148618.1:16283931-16315094 GCF_000956105.1 Propithecus coquereli | reverse complement strand
TCCACACAGTTGTTTCACAGGGAGGGGCTTAAATTAGATACCAGATATAAAAGCTGTTGCAAACGGTAAGGTATTTTATAATGCATGATAACATTGCCAAGTGGTTGAGTGATTGACTTTCAGAGGAAAGGAGGGTCATGCTAGGTTGACCACTGTAGTGGGTTGAATATTGTCTTCCAAAAATCCATGTCCATCCGGGACCTCAGAATGCGACCTTATTTGGAAATAGGTTCTTTGCAGATATAATTAAAGTAAAGATCAAGATGAGATCATACTGAATTAGGGTGGGCCCTAAATCCAATGAGAGTGTCCTAATAAGAAACAGAAAACACACAGAAACACCACAAAGGTGATGTGAAGACAAAAGCAGAGATTGGAGTGATGCATCCACAAGCCAAAGAACACCAAGTGTTGCCAGCAACCACCAGAAGCTGGGAGACAGTCAGGGGACTGTCTCTCCCTCAGAGCCTCTAGGAGAGACCAACCCTGCCAACAACTTGATTTCTGACTTCTGGCTTCCTCAACTGCGAGACAGCACATTTCTATTGTTTTAAGCCACCCAGTTTGCGGTAATTTATATAGCAGCCCTAAGAAACTAATACAACCAATTTGTGTCTAAGGGACTGGGACTTTTATTTTCCCTCCAATTTGGGAGGACTGAAGCATCTTGAGCCAGACTGTCCATAGCCTTACAGTGTGGGGAGGGAGTAGCCACCAGCAAAGCCCAAACTCGCTGCAAAGAATCAGGCACAATTGAAGACGGCTGGATCTTTCAGCCAAGGGAGAATCACGATTAAACAGCCACAGTAGTAATCTGCGTATGCTAACGATTTCAGTGCAAACCCAGATTCGAAAGAAGGTATTTCCCTTTCCACTTTCTAGTTTCTATGTCCCCAGCCTAGAGTAGGAGTCCTTCCCTAAATGCATCAGACCAAGTTATCCAGGGGAAATTCCACAGCCTGATAGGAGTTAGACTGCAGCAGAATCCCAATTGTCCTTTGTTCCTGGCCACGCCCCTGCGGGCAGACACCTTTAGGGAGGCTTAGGGCAGGTGCAAGGGGCGATGTGCACGTTCTCCCTCACCCAACTCCCACCACCGCAAAAGACTAGGTAGCTAGAAGATATTCTGTGCCCTAACAACACAATCTCGCGTGGAAAGGGTAAAATGTGATTTATTCTGCATGAGAAGTCAGTGTGGACAGTAGAAAGAGATAAACATTTATTCAGCAACTAGTCTTTGCAGGGAACTTGGTACATGAGCCAGCACAGTGCCTAGCACAGAGAAGGAGCTCTGTAGTAACACAACTATCGTGAAGGAGAAATACGGATGGACCCAGAATGCTGGAGGGGAAGGGCCGGGGTGAGGCAGGAGCAGGAGCCATGGAGATGTGTGTGCGGGGGAGAAGCAGAACACCCATTGTTAGACGGCAGGAGGAAGGAAATTTTTATAAAATTTCAAGTGAAATTATTAATATATTTTCCAATTACAAAATATATTTTCACTTTAGAAAATAGAGAAAATTTAAATTGCCTCGTGTAACTCTATAGATGTGATAAGGTAAGGAGGCATGGATTAGCATAAGGAAGATCAAAATGGGATTTTTCCACTGAAGCCTTGCTGAGGCGCTCACCACTGGAAGCAACAGAACTATGATGCATGTACAGATTTATAATCCCTCATCCTTAATTCTAACATCCAAAAATCTCTGAAAACCGGAATCTTTTCTGTAATTTTCTACAATTCACTTGGCATGAAAACCTGATCTGAACTGACATGTGGCTGTTCATGGCCTTTATTTATCCCACTTAGTATGAATATTTGTATTTTGCTATAGAAATATTGGTCTATTTGATTATGAGGTGCTAGCCCAGGCTCTACTGGAGATGTTCCATAATATATGTGTTATGTTTCCGAAATTCAAACAATTCTGAATTCCAAAACCTACCTGTCCCAAGTTTTGGGATAAGGGATTATGAACCTATCATATCCCAGTCTCTGAGGGACAGCCTCTGCCAGAGGAAATAGGGCTAAGAACACCCATTTCTTCAAGATCTTGAGAAGGACAATTTTTTTTAACATTGGGACATTTCACAGGGCCTAAAATTTAAACCATTAAAATGCAAGCCTTGGCCAGGCACGGTGGCTCACGCCTGTAATCCTAGCACTCTGGGAGGCTGAGGCGGGCGGATCATTCGAGGTCAGGAGTTCGAGACCAGCCTGAGCAAGAGCAAGACCCCTGTCTCTACTAAAGTAGAAAGAAATTAATCGGACAACTAAAAATATATAGAAAAAAAAAATTAGCCAGGCATGGTGGCACATGCCTATAGTGCCAGCTATTCGGGAGGCTGCTTGAGCCCAGGAGTTTGAGGTTGCTGTGAGCTAGGCTGACACAACGGCACTCTAGCCCGGGCAAAAAGCGTGAGACTCTGTCTCGAAAATAAATAAATAAATAAATAAAAATAAATGCAAGCCTTTTTATCACCAAGATTTGTGCACTACAGACATTCTCATCTCCTTTCTGAACTCCTCTCACCTCTGGGGAGAGGATGAGATACTAGTATAGGAGGATGATAGGGGTTTCAAGTCAGGGATGGAGTGAGGATTAGGGACAACACTTGACCTTTTTTTAAGTTCAATAGTTATTTTCATGGTCACAAAATAGATATGAATATCACTACAGCAACCAAGTGGCTATATCAAAATGTCATGAGCCACATGAGAGAAGGAAGGAAATTTTTATAGCTACTGAAGGAGAAATTATAGTTGCTCCCAGGGGTTCTAAGACCCCTGAGAGATAAATGTCACCCAGGAAGGAGTTCTGGCCAATGAAACACCTTAGGCCCATGGATCAGAACTGAAACCGTACGGGCCTTTGTTTGGATATCACAGTATCCATACTCGCAGATTTTATTCTCTTCTGTTTAAAGCGAACAGCTTGTCACCATTAAAATTTGGAAGTTTTCACGTAAATATCTTAGTGTCTGGCTTTTCTTGAAAAATCTAAAGACCTGGCAATGCTGGGTCCATGTCCATGCATGGCAACCGTCCTCTGGAGCTAAGACATTGCAGACAGCCATGGCCTCTCCATTTTACTGTAGTCCCCACCAACCCTTATATTTTTCTGGGACTTTCACATGGTCTCTGCTGGCATCTGGCCACCTTGGAGCCTCTGGAGTACATGCCATGGATTCTGAGATGTGCCAGTGACCCATCAGTGTTACACAAGACTGTGGACAGGCTGAGGACAGGGTCTTTCTCAGCAGAGGGGACTGACAGCCTTGTTCCAAAGCACACGTTTGAGCAGTAGTGGCTAACAGAGAAATCACAAAGGGAAGCCCTGAGCAGAACTGAGAAGCTGACGAAGATTTCTGCAAAAGTAAAATAGCAGGGTTAGGGAGCAGTGGATGTAGACTCCTAGCTGAAAAGAACCTCAGGAAACAACTAATATAATTATTTCCGCTAATGAGCCATTTGTTGCTTTTCTCTCCCTGCCAGATAACATGTATCCTCAATATTTATAGTATACCTGCTAACTACAGGTGTTTTACCTGTGTTGCCTTATTTAGTCTTTACAACATCCCTGGGAGGCAGGTATGATGATGTCCATTTTAGAAATAAAGAAACTGAGCCCTAGAGATTTTCAATAACTTACAAACACTAGCTTATAACTGTTATAGGCAGGATTCAAACCTAGGTTTTCATGACCCCCAAAATTAATTCACTTTTCATTACAACACTAGACCAAAAGCAAATGTTTATCTTTGACCACCAAGAAAGTAACTACTCAACTAATCAAGGCATCTTACTTGTATCCTCTCTCTTCTTAAAGAAAAAAAATTACTCTCAGAAACTGACATTGACATTCCTTATTGTGAGTTTAAGTCATTTTGAAGCCTTAACAGAGACCTGAAAGATTTTGCACCCAAATGAAAAGAGAGAAATATTCTGAGGAAGAAGGGCACTTCCTGGTGTAACTAAAATTACAATGGCCTTTTTAACCATATTTAGCCAAACTTGACATGATCTGGGAGTCATGCTCAGGGGCCATGTGTCTTACGTTTTCTCTATTAAACCCTGATCGGTGTAGTCACAGCCTGCCCACCAGGAGGCGCCTGGGAGAAGGATTAGGCAATTTGACTTTCCAGGCAGTGCAAAAATCTCTGGCATTTTAGTACCTACCTCATGATCTTGGAGAACTCAATTATTAACATGAGTATATGAACATCATTTTGTTGTGATTAGATTTCACTTTAATTTAAATTTTGTTAAAGCCACAAGGGAGCAAAAAAGCAGTCTCGTGAAATAAATGAGTCAGTCTCTGTTTTATTTTTCATGTTTGCAAGCCAGGATTATCGGCAAATCTTATCAGTCAGGCGGCAAATTACCAAGAACTGCATTAAAAATGTGTGTAGTCATTTTCATTTTTGAAAGATTCAAGACTATAAATAATTAAATGCATTAGACATCTGTTATTTATGAGCTGAAGTGACAGCTTTAATTTAGTTCTTCATTTAGCTGAGCCTGACGTATTGTGACTCCAAAGAAAAACACAGGAAATATCTAGAAATGACATCTTTTGGAGCCTGCAGTGACCATAGGTGCAAATCAAAGCCTGGTTATTTTCACTTCCCTTCAAGGCCTGTCAAGACACAATCTTCATTCCGATCTTTATTCTGACCTTGTGCTGTCCCTCCTCGAGAATTCTCATTGGCTGACAGACCAGCCCCGCATCTGCTAGCTTCACTATGTAAATCAGGCAGCTTAGTAGGAGCTGCAAACATGCTGCCGATTAATTATACATGCGGAACTAAGTTACTAGATTAGATCTACCTACCACTTCAGGGAAATGCCAAAGCATTCAAACTGCCTGCCCTTTTCTTTTCCCATATTAGAGAAGGGCTGGTGTTTGGGTTTCCCAAAGATGTACAAAACTTCACGGATTATGGAAAGGAAGAGCCTAGAAACAGACGCAGCAGAAGTCGTGATTCAGAAGCCAAGGGACGATACGTTAATAATACAAATGCTCAGTCACTAACTAAAGTCATCGTGGAAATGTAGGCTCCCTAATCACACAAGCACACAAACCCACACACATCAGCCCATCAGCCATGTGCCCTGTAACAAGATAACTTTGGGCTCTTGGTTCAGAGGAAGTGCAATTTTCTGCGGGTTAGAGCATTCAGAACCACAGTGAATCCTGAAGTGACTCCAGCCTCTGGTGATGGGGAATCACATCACCTTGGCTCTGTCAGAGCTGCTGGCAATGTGACAGGTCACATTACCTGTGCTCAGCCTGCTGAGAGACAAGCCATTTGATTGAGCACAGGCTTTAGTTTAGAAACTACTGTGCTATGTAATGCTTGCCAATGGACTCCAATATGTAGATTTGCCTATTTATTTGTAGTTGGTTGATTTTAAACAGTTTGCCTTGTGTATTTTTGTGCGAGGACTCCTAAGGAAAAAGGACCAGTGCAGAACCAGGTGAATTCCAAGCCCCTAGAATTGCGTGATAGGCTAACATGAAGAAATGTTTCAGGATCATTTGCAACCACGTTCTGCTCAGCAAAAGCAGGGTCAATGTGCTGTTTTTTCCCATATACAAAATAGAAATCAGGGAGCAAATCAATGCATTCCAGAGGAAATGGTGCACATAAAATAACAACTCCTCAGGCTCCCCACACCTGTCTTTCCAAACCCCCAGCTGGGGCCCCTTTACCCCCACTCAGGCCCCAGGGCTGATTCTGTGCTCAGAGAAATAAAAGGACCACTGGAGCTCAGGGACTCAATCTGTTGAACCTGGAGGTGCTCCTGCCCCAGCCTTGGGTCCCAGATCCAGTGCTGGGACTCCTTGCCTTATTTCTTACAGCAAAAACGTGTCTTGTCTACCAGTGTCCATGTTGTCCCCAGGGCTCTAGAATCCCTGTCTTCATCTTCTCTAGTTCCTCTGGGAGCTGGAGTCAGCCTTGCCTGACTTTCTATTCTTAGTTCCCCAGAAACTAGTGTCCTATCCTTTAAACCTACTGCCAATAATGAAGTCGCCCTGTGATTCCACCAGCCTGGATGCCTGCCATGACCATCCTAGGCTCCCCAGGCATCCCACTCAGCCCACCACCAGGACAGCTATGGGCTCCCTCTGCTGAAACTCCCCAGAGTCTGTGGTCTGCCTTCCCCCTGGCTGTTGCATCCCCTTTCCTCCCCATCCACCCTACCTGGCTGGGTCTCCCAGCCTCGGAGGCTTGCCCATTTTTGCAATGGCATTCCAGATCTGGTACCTAGGCATTTGGCTTCTCCCTCGGCTCCATCCACCAAGCCTGATTGACAGCTCTTCAAGGGTTTCTGACTTCTCCAGCTGCTAATCCTACTCCTCACCCAGCTCTGCATTCCCCTGTTCAAATTAATCCAGGCAGGAACTGATTCGCTTGTAATGTGAGGTTAATTACAAAAGTGATAACATTTCTAAATAAAATAAGCTCCTCAATTTTAAAAATCTAAATTAAAATAAAACCAAAAGGAAATCATGCTTGGTTACAAAGCACAAGCCTAGTTCCCAACTCCTGTCTTTTCGGCAGGACATACAACCTGCGCAGTTGCACGGGGACAGGTCCCTGCCTTCAGAAGGGTCCTGGGTGTGATTCAATGTGCTGCAGTTCCTACCTAGAAATTCTTAATTTTATCTTTGAGTTTGTGTTTTGGAGCCATGCACCTAAGCAGCAGCAATATGCTCCATATGCATGTTCCTACAGGTCGTTGCTGCCCCATTAGCATGGCATGTTCTCGATGCCGCATGAGCACAGAATTCCCGTGGATCCATGAAGCATCAGCAAGGCTTCAAGTGAGAACAAGATGAGCATGTTACGTCTACTACTGAGTATGCAGGAGTGCTGTCAGCCCTAAGAGGCCACACTGTCCCTTCAAACAAGAACTTGCTTAGAGAAAGAAAGCAATGATGTTCTAAGAAACACAAATGGCCAAGGAACCCCATCATGTCCCTGTGTTACTTACTCGTGTTACTGCCTGTTACTTCCAACCATTTCAACTACAAATTATGACGTAAAAGAAAAGGAAGAGAGAGGACAACCATGCTTCCTTTTCCTTTCAATCCTTTCTCACTCCTCAGTAAGGCAAAGGTGGAGAGTGTCAGTGGAATGTACACATACCAAGAAGTGAATTAAAAGCAGCTGAGTTACTTTTGTGCACTGTTTCCACTGTTCTTATAAGAACAAAATACATATGCATGCATGAGCTACAAAATACAAAATGGTATAATTTCAGTGACTCTGCATATGAGTTGAATGCCTCTTATATTTGCATTTACAACTGGCATTGCACAATATAGAGTTGAACAGTAAAATTAATGCTAGTAATTTAAATTTTCAATTTTTCTTTACTTAGGAACACATTAAATAGCAAATAAAAATTACCATGACAAGTTGTCAGACCATGGAAGAAAGAGAAAAGCTTTATATTTTAATACACTGAACACCAATTTTTACTGTTTTTTGAACAAGGCGCCCAGCATTTTCATTTTGCACTAGGCCCCACAAATTATACAGCAGGGAGCAGGCTAGTTGGGCAAGCAGGGAGTAACCTCCTCGTACAACCCAGACTGGCAGGAGAGCCGTCCAGGGCAGCCTGCTTCTCCAAGCCTGTGTGTTCATCTCTGTGTTTGCACCTCCCTTCTGGGATGCCAGTGCTGTGGATACTGTGCCCCTGGGTTCCCAACTCTGGCCTGATGGACTGATCTTGAGTCCCTACACGGCTGACTCTGGTGTGACACAATTTTGGCCTCTGAATCCTAACCCTCAGGCCACTGATGCCTGACACTCAAGCCCCACGCCCCCTTTCCAACCCTGCTCACCCCTTACACCTGTTCTTCTGCATCCTCCACCTGGTCAACCACGCTCTGCTGCTTTGTCACCCCCAAAGGCCCTGACCTCTCAAAGGGTCCTCTATCCAAGCATCAGAGCCAGTTCTTGGCCACGTTCAGTCCCCTGCTGGTGCAATTCCTCTCTCAGGTTTCCTGTCACCAGGGATATGCCACCTGGCACTGTCTGGCTCTCTGTGAAACTGCTGACCCCTACGGATGATTGGAGGGTGGGAGGACAGGGCCAGTTACCACAGCAAAGGGACGGCAGCCCACCCCGTGAAAGCAGCCTCATAGCCTCTCAGACTTACCTGGCTGTCTTGATAGAACCAAGGGCCAATCATCCAAGACAGCTTACATCAGGGGTCATCCACCTCAGTTCATTAGAACCACTTGAGGAACTTTTACTAGAAACCCACGCTGAGGTCCCAACCCTGTGTTCTGGTTGAATTGGTCTGGGGTGAGGCCCGACATCAGTACTTTTCGCATCTCCCTCAAAGGACACAGTGCACATCCAAGGCTGAGAACCAGCCATAACATAAAGAGATGAGCTGGGGTGAGGAGCAGAGCTCTGCCTGGAAGACAGGGCCAACATGGCTACCCCGAGATCACCGCCTGCCTCCATCTCTCATGTGGCCCCGGGTAAGTCACTTACAGCACTGAACCTGCCGACTAGAAATAACTGTATTTAGTCCTGTTATCAATGCTGTAAAATAAGATTACAACAACAATACATTCCTCACATTTTTCTAGTAACCGTAGGGTCCCCCAGTGTCCCTCACTTTGTTTCTGTCCTGAGAAATACATCTTGACCACTCTGACCCAGAAGCTGCATGCTTTCCCAGGACTGAACCAAACCAGCGCCTTGAACATTCCCAGGCACTGATAAAGGTATCTAGGTTTACTGAAAAGAAAATTGGGCCTGGCCCTGAGCCAAATTCCTTAAACCATCACATAAACTCCATACCAGACCCCCTCGCTGCAGATAGAGGTAGAACACCTCTTTTCTCTGTCTGTTGAGGGGATTGCTCAGCACCCTATGAGCTCCCCTAATGAACACTTTGGACTGATCACCCCGGAGTTCAGTGCTTCTTTCTCTGGAATCCCACCGGCCCCATCTCGGGATGGTTTGGGGGACTCCCCTGTGGGAACTCCCCTGCCACCGCTTTTGGGCAACTCCAGATGCAGGTTCAGAGGGTTGAAACAGTGACAAATATTTTGATAAATGAATACATTATTAAGACACAAACTCAAATTTACCAGCAACATTCAGTTATTCCTGTTTCCTATTGTATTTATTTATTCACTTATTCGTTCATAGAAAGATGCTTCTATCAAAGCATGACAGTCTCTTAACTGAGCTAACTGCCCGATCCTGCCCTTTAAAACATTCTGGTCAAGAACTTCAAGGAGACTGATTATGAAAGAGTATATCTTCCATCTTGTCACGGGGTTTTCGCTTTTTCCTTTTTTCCTTTGCTTCTTCCTTCCTCCGCTTCCTTTCTCTTGCTTCAGCTTCTTTTCATTTTCTCTGAGTGACTCACATTACCAGGGACTTGTCTCAAGGTATCTAGTCCAATTCTTCGGCTGAGGCCGCTGTTAAGCGACTCTGCTGAAAGTGATGAGTCAGCCATCTCTGAAATAATCCTACCGCTCAGCTTGCTCACGCGTCCTGAGCCTCAGACTATATGACACAAAAATTTCCCTTCGGCACCTGTTATTTCAGCTTCTCTTTCTTCCTTGAGGATAATTGGTTTCCGGCCTACTTATAATATCCCATTTGATATCTAGAGAAAGTTTTCCTGTTTCCTCTCATCCCTTTCCTGCCTACTAAACCTTGTGTCTTTGAAAGACGGGCAGTTTTCCTCAAGCCCCTCATACGCTATTTGCATATGTGCCACACATGGCTGGCCCGTCCCGCAAGGCCACCCTGGATCTGGGCTCTCCTGGCCCTAACCCAGCAGTGACTGCCTGGAGCTGGCCTGATCCCTGGCTACCTCTTGTGGTTGGTGGCAGGTGGAGTCAGGTGGTCAGCCAGGGGATGGACGGCAAGGGCAAAGAGCCTCAGGGCAGGCAGTTCACAGGGTGGGGAAGAGCCCTTTGCTCTCAGAGGCAGTCCCTCGTCAACCCAGACTGCCCTTAGGGCAAGAAGCAAAGAGTGAGTCATTCCCTTTTATGCCCGAAGTTGAAAATGCAAAACGTTGCTAGCAGAAAAGGCCACAAGAAGGGTATTTGTTTTTCTTGCTATAGCTTTTTCCTAATCCACAGACAGGCACACATGTGCGTTCCAGACCCACAGGCTCTATACTTACCTCTTTAAAATTTTACTCCCTCAACTTTCTCTATCCTTTTTCCTTCCCATCTCCCTCCTTCCTTCAGAAATAATCACTGATTTTAATGGAACTGATGTATATACACTCTTTCTTTTGAAAGTAATTGGTAAAACACCTTAAGATAATTAATTTGTGGTCACTGAGGAAAATAAAAACACTTACCTCTACCAGGAACCACTCTTTTTTTTTTAACAAACTATTTTTTAAAGCAGTTTTAGGTTCACAGCAAAATTTTGTAGCAGGTACAGAGATTTCCCATTACCCCTGCCCACACGCGCACAGCCTTCCCCACTGTCAACATCTCCCCACCAGAGTGGCACTTTTGTTAGAAGTGATGAACCTACACTGACACACCATAATCACCCAGAGTCCATAGGCTTTTTTGTTTTGTTTCTGGGTTTTTTTCAAGAACTGGTGCCATAGTAAAGAGTACATAGTTTACACTAGGGTTCATTCTTGGCGTTGTACATCCTATGAGTTTGGACCAATGAATGACGTGTATCCACCACCAGAGTACCATACAGAACAGTTTCACTGCTCTAAAAATCCCTCATTATCCTTCTGTTCATCCCTCTCCCTGCCCAGTCACTGGCAACCTCTGATCTTTTCACCGTCTCCGTAGTTTTGCTTTTCCAGATTATCATATATTTGAAATCACAGTGTGTAGCCCTTTGAGATTGGCTTCTTTCACTTAATAGGATGCATTTAAGGTTCCTTGGTGTCTTTCATGGACACATGTTTATCTGCGGTGCGAGGTGTGCTCTGTCTGGGCACTGAGAGCTCCAGATGTTCGGCTGTTCCTGAGTGACACTGTATGAGTGAACGGGTGTGGGCTTTGGAGACATGGACAACCACATTGAATGACATTAGACAGGCCTCGGTTTTCTTATCTGTAAAACAGGGAAGGAGGGGATAGGGGTAATACAAAAATAAACTTTTTCATAGTTTGTTAAATGAGATGAAGTATGTAAAGTATCTAAGACAGCCCAGGACTTAGTAAATGCTTAGAAAATGGGAAAGTAGCACCCTAAAATTACTCATTCATCACAAAGAGGAAAATAGTAACTTGGATGGAAAAAACTGATAGATGCCACCTTAACCAAGTAAATATCACAACCAATAATGAGACAATCTGACATCAAGTCACTCCTGATATGATACATTTCTGCTATATTCCTCCCAAAAGTGCATAACAATCTAATTATGAAGAAATAGCAGACAACCCCAAATTGAGGGACATTCTACAAAATAACTAGCCAGTACTCTTCAAAAATGTCAGTTTCATAAAAGATAAAGAAAGGCTGAGGGACCGTCCCAGATTAAAGGACTAAAGAGACATGACAACTAAATGCAATGCATGATCCTGGATTAAATCTTGGACCAGAGAAAACAACAGCAATAAAGGACATTATTGGAACAAATAACGAAATTTGAATATGGGAATTGTATTAGATAATAGCATTATTGCAATGTTAAATTTTCTGAATTTGACCATTGTACTGCAGTTACGTAAAAGAATATCCTTGCTCTTAGGAAATCCATGCTGAAGTATTTAAAAGTAAAGGGGCATGATGTCTGCAGCTTATTATCAAATGGTTCAGAAAATATAATAGTTTTATATAGATAAACGAGAGCTGAACGAGAGCTAAAGCCAATGTGGCAAAATACTAACTAGTGAATATGGATGAAGCATATACAGGAGTTCTTTTTGTGATTGTTGCAACTTTTCTATATTTTTGAAATTAGTTATTTTAATAACTACATATTATCATCTTTAAATTCCAATTTATCCTTCATATTTCCAACCTGGAGCCTTATAATATCATCCTAACTGGTCTCCTATCTGTAGTCTTTTCTTTTTCCAATTTATCCTTTATGCTATCTCCAGAGTATCAGTAAAATATAAATGTGATCACATCATTCACTTGCTTAAAAACCTTCAGTAGTCCCCAGATACTGGAGAAGTCCCTTCTCTTTACTTTCTTCAAACCATCTCTGACACAGGCAGCTTATGTAGAATATTTTTCCTGAAAGAATTGGAAGGGTATTACATTGCATCACAGCAAACCTTTTAAAATTGAAAGTTAGATGATGCTTTTAGTTTACCACCACCATTCCTGCCACCAAGGATTCCTCCCAGGCCATTTTTTTTTTAATTAGGCCTCTTGCTACCTTTTTTTGCAACAGTCAGACTTCATCCTACCCCAACCCTCACCCCAGACCACCACCAGCCACCAAGAAAAAGATTTTCATTCATTTCTCTTGAAGCAGAATAAGTCAACTTTTTTCTTATTTGTAACTACCTTGGCACACCCAAAGGGCAATGATTTAGGATTTCTGTCCTTCCTGCAATAGCCATCACCCCAGCTTTGTATTTGAATCCCCTGGGGAGCTGGAACCACACCCCAAACCAGATGCAGCATCTCAATGTCTAGGGGTGGGCCTAGCATCAGTCCTGATGTACGTTGGGCCCCTCCCAGGTGATCTTGATGCTAAGCCTGATGCAAGTGAGGGCTGAGAGCCCCAGAGCAGCAGGAAATGAGGCAGAGCTTTGATCAAGTAAAAGGAAAGAACTGCCACTTCAAATCACCAAGCAGGGCTCCATCACCCACCTCCTATATCCACACACCAACTATAAATGCAAGGAAACAGCATAAAGATCCATCCTCCTTCTGAGCAAGCACCCAAGGGTCCTGGTGCTTTTACTTATTTTCCTTTTGGCCTATTAGCATCTCAAGAACCAGGGCTCTGTGCCATCCATCTTTGTCAGATACCATGCTAGACTTTAGGAGGTTCAGAGTGGGACCTCAACAGGTAACATTAAGAGTTACTTTTTTTGAGTAGCATATATAGATTAGTGTTTTACCCTATTAAACAAATCCTAACACTCCTTCAAGTTAGATATTATTAATATTATTTCCATTTTGTATATGGATGAGACTCAGGAAAATGAGTGAGGTGCCCTAGGTCACATGCTGGTAAGTGATGATGCCAAAATTTGAACTCAGATCCATCTAACTCGAAGGTCTTTGCTATTTCTACTACTCCCTCCCATGATGCCTCATGTTTGTTTAGGAGAGAGACTCAAAGGAGTTAAAATCTTTGACTTTTCTTTTGTTACACAATTCTCAACTCTTGAGAGCAATGAACAAGTTGTGGTTGCAGCTTGTATATTTCCTAAGAACTAACACCAGAAACAGTCCTTGGGTGCAGACACCATTATTGATCACCCTAACCACTGAGACTGAGTGTCCCAGGGCAGCATTCCTGTCTAAATCTGTTCTTCACATGACTAAACAGAGCAAAGAGTCTGGGACAGATTGCTTCTGAATGTCCAAGTGGATAGAACTCAAAGACAAGGGATGAAGAATGTCCTAAAATTCATGAACCATGTGGAAATTTATGAGATATCATATAGAATTTACATGTGCTCCAAGTCTTAACTATGGGTTGCAAAATAAGTAAGCTATGCTAAATGGTAAAGGTTACCTGTTAATGTTGTTCGCTTTGGATAAAATTCATTATTGTTGATGTGCTTCAGATACTTGTCTGTAAACATTTTATCACCTCAAAACTCAAGGGACACAAGGCCACAGGTGATGCTGTGAAGGCTGTTGGCTATCAGAATATCATGAGCACTAAATGTAAAATAGTAAACCTGTCCAAAGATTAATTCACACCTGTGGCAAAGAATATCCTTGCAGTAGCTTATATTTCTAAAAACACTAACAAACGGAGGCAGGATAAAACATTGCACTCTACTAAAACCTTCCAACAACTGCTCAATGAAGGTGGACAAGTGCGTCTGCATTAGTTATCCATTGCTGCATAACAAATTGGTCCAAAAGTTAGCAGCTTAAAAAAACACACATACACATTTGTTATCTCATAGTTTCCATGGGTCAGAAATCCAGGAGTGGCTTAACTGGGGCTTCTGGCTCAGAGTCTCACACAAGGCTGCTGTCACTTCAAAGTTCAATTGGAGGAAGATCCACCTTCAAGGCCACTCACATGGCTTTGGTCGAGATTCAGTCCCTTGAGGGCTGTTGCACTGAGGGCCTCCGTTCCTCACTGACTGTTGGCCCCAGGCCTCCCTCAGCTATTGCTGCACGGGCCTCTCCAGGGGGCACTCACAACATGGCGGCTGACTTCCCTCAGTGTGAAAAAGCAAGAGAGCAAGAAAGGGTAAGACGGGAAGCCAGCCTTTTTGTAACTTTACCTCAGAAGTGACACCTCACCTCTCTTGTTCTATTCTATTAATTAGAAGCAAGTCACTAGGTCCAGCCCACACTCAGGAAGAAGGGATTACACAAAGGCATGAATTCCAGGAGTTGAGGCTGGTTGGGAGCCAACTTGGAAGCTGCCTACCCCAGCATCATGGGACTCCATACAGCAGAAGCATTCAGGTCAGCACCATTAGGTCTTAACGATGACCCTTCCTGCTCTCTCTCCAAACACAGTAGCTCCCCGCCCAGTCCTGGATGACGCATTGGTACACTAGCAGGACCTCTTTCAGAGGAGGCAGGCTTTCATTTCTGTGGGGTTGATTCCACTTTGCAGTATTCCCTGGTGATCTCTGCTTCATCCTAAGAGAGTAACACTACAGAAGCACACACACATTTGGGAGGAGAAGACTTAAAAACAAAAAGACAACTTTTTTCATACTTTTGAATGCAGATTAGGTATGTATCATCCCTCAAGAATGAACCTCACATAAGTCGTGAAAAAGAAAAAACCCTTTAAATATCAGACAAGAGTCTTGAGTTCAAGTGCTTCCTAAAATAGGATCTAATTATATGACTCTTGGTACATTACTTTTCTTCACCTACCAAGAGAAAAAAAAAAACGACTATCTAGTCCAACTCAAAAGCCCCTTCCAGCTCCTTCCCAAGGAGAAAGAGTTCTCCAACCCTTTAGGGGCCCAAGATCAAAAGAGGTCATTTGCCCTCTTGTCACACACCCGCAAGGCATCCTGGAACCCCAGTCAACCTCTGCCTTGCATTTAGATTCCCACAGCAGCCAAAGGGTTTTTGTTAAGGCCAGATTATCCAGGATCAGTGCATTTACCATGACATTTTTAAGCCATTTAATTGGTATTCAAATCGATCATCTGAATTCTTTCTCCATCACAGAAACGGATGCCAGATGATGCACAAGGTGCTGGGATATTCCTGTGGAGGGTAGGCTGTGAAAAGCTCTTGCAATCTCATCCCTCCCAGCAGTCTCACACATAAAATGTTTGATAGCTGACAATTTAACACACCCAACCAGAAACAAATCATCATCATTATGCATCACTGATAGGCCATCCACTAAGCAGATGTGTGAGAAGTTGTGTTGTAATTACCTACAGAATAGTTGCCAGCAGCTATTGCCCCAGAAAATTTTTTCAGGCACACAACAGTATTTTATATCTATTGTCTAATATGCTGGGACTTGAACGTACTTTGGCAGCAGTATTAGTAATCCAACTATTGGTAATAACCTATGTGGTGTCTTGGGTCTCAAACCAGCCCTCTTCCTAGTTACTCTTAAGTCCTAAATTTTCACTGTTTGTCTTAGTCTGTTTTCTGCTGCTATAACAGAATACCGGAGACAGTAATCCATAAGGAAAAGAGGTTTATTTGGCTCATGGTTAGGAGGCTGGAAAGTCCAAGATCTGGTGGCCACATCTGGTGAGGGCCTCGTGCTGCTTCAACTCATGGTGGAAAGTGGAAGTGGAAGCTGGCACATGTAAACAGACCAAACACGAGGGGCAGCCTCCTTTTGTAACCACCCACTCTCATGGTAACTAATCCAGTCCTGCAAGAGCAAGAACTCGCTCACTCCCACAATAAGGCATTAATCCCTTCATGAGAGCAGACCCTCCACATGCCTCTTAAAGTGACTACCACCTCTTAACATTGTTACGCTGGGGACAAAGCCTCCACATGACTTTTGGTGGGGACAAACCATATTCAAACCGTAGCACTCTTTATTTTGGGTTACAACTGTGTTCGTAAGCCACCAGAACTTGGGAGTGGATATTAAATGGCCCACCTCCCAGCTTCTGCTGAAAGCATCCACCCCTGACCCTCACCCCCCAAAAACAATAAAAGCCCTGCCCTTGGATTACCGGTATATGCAGTGTATGTAGACTCCTTCATGTCTATATAAAAACCTTGGAATGGGATAAGCTATGCTAAATTGTCCAATGGCAAATAAGCCCCTCTCAACACTCCCCACACTTCTATCCCTCTGCCAGCACTATCGGGGCCTGCCTCTTTGCCCCAGTGACCCACAATTACTATCCTAGATTCCAATAACTCCGCACATTCCCCTTACAGACCCCTTTCAGCCTTAGTCCACTCTACTCTCACCCCCACAGGCTGAATCGAGCCTTCTCCTCTCTTCCACCATGCTCACATCAGAAGAAAGATCCCTAAGTCTATCTGCCTCTCATGCCCCACATCCTCTCCCCTCCCAGTCATCTCCTTAACTGAAACCTACTTTCCTCCTTCACCATGCTCTCTGAGGGAGACCATTGCTGCTCCTACTCACTCCAATTCAAGGACTCTGAAGGAAGAATTCACATGTTCCTCCTTCCTTAGTCCACTTCACCACCTCCTCTCTTGTGCTCTTGGAACCATTATTCCACTTCTCCCCTTCCCATCACTGCTGTAGGCTGACAGTCAGAACTCTCCCCTCCCTTCTTCAGGACTTTCCAACCCTGTGCCCATCTTCTTAACCAACGCCCCTGTCCATTATCCTCAAAGGTATGAGTATCATCCATGGTCTTGAGACCCCTCCCCCAGTAAGGGTGGGCCTTCTCCCACCACTTCAAACATACTCATGTATCATGCGAGCATGGGCCTATCTTACCTCCAAAACATCAAAATAAAGGCTGTTGCTCTGAAACTCCCACCTGACTATTATCTCTCCCCTAGAGCCATAGTCCCCTCTCTCACTGAGCCTGCTGTCTGCCCTCATGCAAATATTCAGTCACATTCTCCACTTGACTCATCCCCTATGGCCTGGTTAGTCTCCAATTCAGCCACTTAAAGATCAACCACCACTTAATTCTGCTCTGCTAAAACCCCAGGATTCAGACTGCTCTTGATTCAACCCACTGAGACCCCACTTTGTAAGAGAACCAGCACTGAAGTGTGATGTCGCCCCGAGTCAGGCAGTCCAGCCACAGCTGGGTCCCAACTAGGGGCAAAGTGTTGAATTGCAGGGCACTTCCCCACCCCTCAGCTGCACCCAATCATTTTTACTCTACTAATCCTTGGTCCCACCCTCTCACTCTCAGAAGATGATTCCAATTCCTATTCCACTAAGAAGAACCCTTTTAACTCCTGCCCACTTCTACTCCCATCTCTCTCCACCCATACCATGATCCACCCCCAACTCCCAACCTATTCCCCATCTCCCAGACAACTTTCCCTTCCATCTCTTGGAAACAAATTACTTTCCCATGTGGTTTTTTCCCAGGGTGTTTGCACAGTCTGGGTTGGCCATTGCTTGTGCCCAACCCCAACTCCAGCCAGTTGAGTTATAGAGCAACTGCTGTTTTATTGCTGCAAAAGAAAGTATCGAAAGAAGAGTGTAAACTTCCAGGCAAAAAAGTAAGGGCATCTCGTAACATGTCCTGCCTCCTTCATCTTGCCATAAATGCCACTGCTACTACAAATGGGGAGTCTCCAGTGTGGGGACCAAGACCCACACAGGGGATTGTAATAAATGGATGTTGTTTTTGCAGTTGATGGATATTTGTTTACCAGGAAACTTTTTGGTTTTCTACATGGCTTCTTAGCTTTTTTGCTTTCTTATTATTGCTGAGAATTTTGTTGTCTTGATTTGTGCTATTATAATTTAAATTTTCCTTTCCTTTACCTGACTTTGTTTTATTAGCTATTTTTCTAAATTCAAGCTTCTTTCTTTTATTTTCTTTTTAAAGTATTTTTCTCTGAATCCTCTTTGGTGAAGTATTAACACTCAAAAAAGCATTCTTAATTCCTTAATCTTGTACTTAAGCTTCAAACCCAACTACTTTTATGTTTTTAACGTTTTTCCCATGGGTTTTAGTCTGTTATCCTCTTAATCTTTTATCTCTTTCACTTTGGTGTATTTAACCTTTTACCTTGTTGGTTTATATTATTTTATCTTTTATCTTAAATCGTTTTATTTAATATCTTGTCATTACTTTTTAATTTTTATTTCGTTTTTAAGTTTTATTCATACCTTCTTTGTTTTATTTTTAACTTGAATTTGATTTTACGTATATTTGTTTTTTACTCCTCTCACTTTCTTTTAGTGATTTCATTCTTCTATTTCCCTTATCTTAAAACTAATTTCTTTTATCTCTCACTATTATTTTATGTCTTAACCATTTTTCTGTATTGGGCTTTTATTCCCTTTTTTAATATTTATTCTGACCTTTATCTTTTAACTTTCTCTTAACAAGTCTCGATGTTTTATATTTAATATTCTTTTAACCTCTACCCTGCTCTTACTATTTTACTTACATTCTCTCTCCTTTCATTTTTCTCCCACATTTGCATTTATTTTATGACTTGGTTTAGAAATTAATGGCAGGAGTAGTAGGGAGGGAAGAATCCCATTTCCCTCAGTGGAGATTAGAGAGCTTCTCCCCCAGGGTATTCTCCCTACATCTGCCCCTCTACCCTACCCCACACTTTATAGGGGGTGGACACCCCCAGCCCTTTTAAGGAGGCTTGAGAGAGCCTCATCTCCAAGACTAACATTCTGTGAGTGGTTGGCAGTGGGCTCAATGGATTTGCTAAAGGGCACTACTCCATGACATCTCATGTTATCCCACATATATGTATTATTAAATTCATGTTTGTGGACATACTTTTGGATTTGGGGCTGCCCCAAGCCTCAGCCTACAGTGAAGCATACTAAACCAAACAGTGAGGGTTGTTGATGATGAAACTTGTTATGTTTTTGAGGGCCCATGAGAGGAACATTATCCTGAGCTTGGCATCAGGAATTGGAATAGGGACACTGGTTCATCTCTCTTACATAAACCACTCACGTCTCCTATATTATATTTGCTACTTACAGCCAAATGTGTGGCCAAACCCCAGACAAGATATGATGGTAGTGTACACGAACCTCCCATCCCAATTCATCCCACCTTTCTCTCAACTGCAATTTCTAACCTACTTATTTTTTTTCCACTTTGTGGTGTTATATGTATTTTTAAGCATCTGAATCCTTTCTGAAACAAGCCTGGTTTGACTTACTACTACTTGTGTGACCTCAGGCAAGATAATTGTTCTCTCCCTACTTCATCTTCCTCACCTGTGAAATGGAGATGACAGACTCTAGATGATTGTGAGGGTTCAACACGATCACAAATGTGACGCACTTAGCACAGTGCCTGGCATATACCAAGTACATGACAAATTGTAGCTGAAATCAGGAGAGAGGCCTGAGAAAGAACCGGAACCACCTAACAAGCAGAATCAAGTCAGGGTCTTGGCTGATACATTCTCATTTCAAACACTCAACCTCACCAGGACCTTTACATGGAACACATTCCTAATTTAGGTTTAAAAATATGGTCAGCGTGTCCATTATGGTCTTCAAGAAGTACTGACTACTCAGTTACCAACTTAACCACAGCCCTAAAACCCAGCATTCAAAGACATAAATAAATGAACCCCAAATCATTATTGATTATACATAAAGATGATAAACAGGGTCTCATTTGATGTGCTAATACTAATCAGTGGAAGGGTCTGCCTAGAGCAGTGTATTGAGAAGAATTACAGGGCTCTATCTGGGCTTTGCAGAAATTAGTTCTGTGATCAATTAGCAATGTCTGCACAGGATGAGGATGTGCAGCATTGGAAACACATATGTGCCATTTCAGGCTTTAGTTTTAGTATCACTGCTGTATCACTGTAAGCCATTGGTGTCTTCCATAAATACCTTTTGGAAACATAAATTAACATATGAAGACTTACAATGAGTCCTGCACTTTGCACAAATCCTGCATTTTGCGCAAATTTATTTCCACAAGTCGGAGATGTTTTCAAGTCACCTAGAATGATCAAGAAACTGAGATGAACTCAAACTTACGACCTTGAGCTAATCAAAAGAGACGTCTGGCTGAACCAAACTAAACTTCGAGCTCCAAAGTCTTGATATATTCATAAAATCTGTATTTCTTTGACTGTAGCACCACCAGAGAAATTTTTAAACTGTCTTTAACAGAATTCTTCATTTAAATTAAATGTCACACAAAACTCTACATAGATTAAAGTAGAGTTGCCCTGATTCAAGAGAGCAAAGCCAGAGGCCCACCTTGCCTTTTACCCCCACCTCCAACATCTCAGCAGGTCTCTGAGATCTCGAGGACTCAATTTGAGTGCTAAGAGGAAACTTCTTAAGGCCCATGGAGCCCTATGCAATTGTAACATTATAATATTATGAATAATTAATGAATTTTTTTCACCTTCATATTCCCAATTATGTTGTGAGCCAACCCTATTTATGCATCCAAACATGAGGTATCCATTGCCTAAAGGAGGATTCATCCCATGGAATTGCAGAACCCAATGGTCAGATGTGTAGCTTTGTTTCCAAAAGGTAAGGTCCAGGTTGAATTAGTCCTGCCTGATGAATGCAGCAAACATTGAACCAGAGATATTAATGGCTTGCACAAGAAAAGGTATTTGGGTTGGGCCTCCCTACTCCATCTTTTAGCAATACCATCTGAAACACACCCCTTGGAGGTCAATAAAGCAGAGGAAGAGAAAAAATGAAGAACTCACATTCACTTTTAAATTCCTCAGCCTGTTTATCAGTCTGCTGGGGCTGCCATAACAAAATATTCCAGACTGGGTGGCCCAAACAGCAGAAATTTGTTTCTCTGAGTTCTGGAGGCTAGAAGTCCAAGATCAAGGTGCTGGTACATTTGGTTTCTCCTGAGGCCTCTCTCCTTTGCTTGCAGATGGCCTCTTCTTACTGTGTCCTCACATGGCCTTTTCTCGGAGCATGCACATCCCCGTGTCTCTTCTTATAAGGACACCAGTCGTATTGGATTAGGGCCCCACCATTATAACCTTAATTATCTCTTTATAGGCCCTGCCTCCAAATACAGTCACATTGGGGGTTACAGCTTCAACATATGCATTGGAGCAGGGGGGTAGCGGGGGGGAGGGACACAATTCATTCCATAACAGCATGGAATCTGGCAATACTATTTCCATTCAAATTTTACTGGCTAGAACAAGTCAGCCTAACTATAAGAGAGGCTGGAAAGCTTCATCATCACGTGTGCCAGGAAGGAAAGGAGAACTAGGAATGGGTGAGCACCTGCAATTTCTGCTTCACAAGGATAAGACAAAAAGATTTAGGAAAAGATGTGATTGGGCACAAACAGTTTTCCCCATCCCTAGAGTGAGTGATAGGGATGGTGATGAGAGGGAAGTGATGGGGGAAATTGACAAAGGGCCTAAGCTGGGGGGGACCATGTGGACAGAAGCACAGGCATGCAGCATCTAGAAAGACACCCCCACACCCCACCTGCATTGAAGCAACACCCCCAGCCCCAGGAAGACAAATGGAAGCTAAGTCAGTGCTACAGATGATCCAGGCTCCATTCCACTCTAGTGGGTGCTCTACACCTCCAGCGCTGAGGAGCCCCACTAGTCATCCTTCCCTCTGGCATCTGGGAGGATCTTTGGGCAGCAGTAGCCAGCACACTGCCCAGTGACCACCCAGAAGACTGAGGCCCACATGTGCCTACTCAGTGGACAACCCTCCTTCACACACTCTCACACATAACCTGAGATTCTCAAAGATCCAGAGGCAGAAGGTAGGGATGGTGATGGAGGGGAGGGGGGTAAAGGACCTTCATCAGCCATTCTCCTTACCTGTGAGACTGAAACAGCTGAAGATTTCCCCACAGGCCAGAGCAAAAGTGAATTAACCCCACACTTTAAAGGCACCAAACTAATGCATATCAATTCAAGGAAAGTCTCCTAGAGCCATCTACTGGTTACAAAGTAAAAAGAGAAGCCATCGGAAAACAATAAACAGAAAAAAATAAAAATAATCAAATCAACTTTAATAACTTCATTACAGAAAAGTGATGGGAAGTATCATCTCATTCCCTTCAATATAAATAAAAGAGACTATTTTCTTAAATATAAAAGACACCCGAAGTCAGACATGCCGTTAGTAAATGTGTTTAGGGAATTAGAACTGTAATAGACTAGGTCCTCTAGTCCACAGTTCTAAGGTCCTCTTCAGTTCTCTCAGCTCTACATGTTCAAATTCTGTAAAAATAAGACATAAATTCATTTTATGAAACCTGAGAACTGCAAGTTGAATTAAGGAATTTTGGGTCCTGCAGTTTGGCTGACAAATGATACACTCAGCACCCAATTTTCTGCTATTAGGTACATAATCACAGAGCCTCTACACCAGCGTAAGACGGATTTTCCTGAATGGTCATAAAGGTTTTTAACAAAGAAAGAGTTTCAAAGACTTGGGGATGGGATGGGGGCAATAAAGTCCTCATTCAAATAGGGGCCCACTTTGAAGAGCAATATTAAATTTAGAAATTGAGCTATGTCTGCTAAAACACCGAACAGCTTTGCTGCTTAAAAGAAAGCTGGTATGTTCAAACCAACTCCCCCAACCCCCACAGGCCTAGAATGTGACTCTAATGTATAATAGTTTCTGCTTCCAAGTACAAAATTCAGAAAAGACTCCCAGGCAAAGACTTGGAAGGAACACCTTAGGGTCATTTTCACAGCCTGCGGGCATAATTCCAAACCCCAGCTCGGGACATGATCCGGCCTACGGTGAATGCTACATTTGAGCACAGAACGGCTGACCTTCCATTTAGGGTCAGAAATTGGCTAATCTGTTTCTCAGACTTGCTCCACAGGAGCTGAGCAGATAGATACAAGTTTAACTAAAAAGATGCCAGATGCCATCCCTTCTCCAAACAGAAATCTCAGAAACACGCGGACCACCATGCACCAAGTACACAGCGCCACCTACAGCGCTATTGGTGTAATTCATCGCGGCCCTCCCAAAGGCAGCACTGGAATCACAGGCACAGCCTGGGAAAACACTTGTTCAGGTCTCCGTACAGGGCAGAAAGTACCTGACCTAGACTTCAAACTTGGCAGGTATTATGTTTATTTGGGGGTGTGAAAAAATAAAGAAACGTGCTATAACAAGCAGGAGGCTGTGCCGATCGGTTATATGCCTGTTTGTTTTCTTGCTTGTTTCAGGCTGACATCGTTGAATTGTAACATGGCGATTTTTTTTCTCCTAAGACCTGTTGCAGGAATTCACCAGGGAGTAAAATCAATCAGAAACAACCACCAAGAGCAGTTGACAGGGAAATACGAAGTGAAACTGTCAGTAATCATCTGCCATCTCTTAAATTTGGAAAATAGAACCCTAGCTCTGGAATCCTCAACCTTACACACACAAGCTGGAGCTGGGTGTGATCACAGCCGAGGGTTCTGGAAAGAGTTGTCATGACCATCTTCTCACTAACTCCTGAGAGCCCCCCATCTTTCTGCTCTCTTAAGTCCATCTCCACAGGTCCTTTTATTTATTTTTTAATTCAAACTGACCAAGCATCTACTATGTGATACAGGAAGAGAGAAGATAGAAGGAGGGAAAAAATACACAACAGTGAGATTAGCTCTTGCCCTCAAAAACTTGTGCCATTTATGCTGCCAAGCATTATAATTTCATCACTTCAATATAACATGCTCTAACATGCACATCCATGTTTTCTACTTAGTTTTATTTGTTCAGGGAAGGGAAGGATCACTGGGTCTGGGACAATCAAGGAAGACTTCATGAAGAGTGGAAAATCCTACTGCTTCAAGTTCAAGCTCAAATGTCAACAGGGAACAGCATGCCAAACAGAAGGAATGATATGAGCAAAGGCATGGAGGTAGGAAAGTTCTAGTGTGCCCTGTGTAAAACGGCACTCACGTATACACACACACACAGGCATAAAGACAGACACACCCTCAATCACACACCATTCCACTCTATCCCCTTACCCTGCTTTATTCTTTCTCAACACTTATTATCTGATTCATATGTATTTGTGTAATTACTTTCTGTCTCTCTCCATGACAGCAGAAACTTCATTTCAAACACTGCTGTGTCCTCAGTGCCTAGTTCAGTGCCTGGCACATTGCAGCTTCCAGATAAGTATGGAAGAAGGGAAGGCAGGAAGGGAAGAAGGGATGAAGGGATGAAGGAAGGAGTGAAGGAAGAAAGGGAGGTAGGGAGGGAGAAAGAGGAGGGAAGGCGGGAAAGATAATGGAAGGAGGGGAAGTGCTCAGAACATCCACTGGAAAACACATGAGAGGGTCTTGGGAAGTTAGACGGCCAAGGTGGATGGGGACAGAGTGTGGGGTGTTTTGAATGCTGGATGAGAAGCTTGAGTTTTTTCCTGCTTCTTCAGAGCTGCCAGCTTGGTCAAAAGGTAGTGACGATAGCTATGCCAATATTTTAAAGAAGATTAATCGGTTAAAGTATAGGATGGATTTGAGGGAAGAGAAACTGGAGGTGAAACGAATGTTACTTTAAAATAAATAATGATAGTGATGGGTTACAGCCATTGAATAAAATGGAAATCACTGAGACTTTAAAAAATCTAAATAAATAAGGACAAGACAAGTTTGGAATATCTTGTTGTGTCAGAAAGTAAAGCAGCGCTCAAAGATTAAGACATGTCCAAAGAACTCAGGAGCCAGCTTGAAGAGGAGTGCCCCTAGCAAAACTTGGAATTTTTGAACTTCAAAATAAATAGTAATAGTGATGATTTACAACCCATTGGATAAAATGAGAATTTATGAGAGCTTAAAGACATAAATAAATAAATAAGTGGGTGACAAAGGAAAGCCCTTCCTGACAGTAAATGCCAACTCACTAATGTAGATGGAAAGATGGAAGTGGGAAATCACCATTTGGCAACGGTCACAGAGGAAGCCATCAATAATTGCTAAGGCTGGTGAGCAGAGGTTCGATAAGGAACAGGAGATTGGTGTAATGCCAGAATATCTCCCCACGAAATACTGATTAATCACACCAGGGGAAAAAAAAACAGTGTCTTTATGATGGAGAAATATGACGGAAACCAACTTGAAAAGGTGGTCAAGGTTAATATCAAGGGAAGGGTTAGTATCACGTGCTTTCCAGTGTGATGCACCAAGAAGAGCATAGCATTATTTCTGTGGAATTCCTGCCAAGAATGCATGGCTCGAGTCTAGCCATGAGGACATATCAGACAGACCTGGGTCAGCCTTCAGAATGAAAAGTCATGCTATGGTTTGAATGTGTTTACCAAAAGTTCATGTGTTGGAAATATAATCCCCAATGAGATGACATCTAGAGATAGATTTTTAGTAAGCAATTAAGGTTAAGTGAGATCATAAGAGTGGGGACCTAATCCTATAGGACTGTTGCCTTAAAAGAAGAGCAAGAAAGACCCGAGACAGTGTGCTCTTGCCCTCTTGCCATGCGAATGCCTTCTGCCATGCTGTGGCTCAGTAAGAAGGCCCTCACCAGATGCAGCTCTTAGACCAGGGCTAGGGAACCTGAGGCCTTAAGGCCACATGTGGCCTTCTAGGTCTTTAAGTGCAGCCTTTTGATTGAATCCAAGTTTTACAGAACAAATCCTTTTAATAAAAGGAATTCATTAAAAACCTAAGACCTAGGCCAGGCGCGGTGGCTCACGCCTGTAATCCTAGCTCTCTGGGAGGCCGAGGCAGGCGGATTGTTCGAGCTCAGGAGTTCGAAACCAGCCTGAGCAAGAGCGAGACCCCCGTCTCTACTAAAATTAGAAAGAAATTAATTGGACAACTAAAAATACATAGAAAAAATTAGCCGGGCATGGTGGCGCATGCCTGTAGTCCCAGCTACTCGGGAGGCTGAGGCAGTAGGATCGCTTAAGCCCAGGAGTTTGAGGTTGCTGTGAGCTAGGATGATGCCACGGCACTCTAGCCCGGGCAACACAGTGAGACTCTGTCTCAAAAAAAAAAAAAAAAAAAAACCTAAGACCTAGATCTTAGACTTCCCAGCCTCCAGAACTATAATAAATAAATTCCTTTTCTTTGTGAACTACCCAGTCTGTGGTATTCTGTTATAGCAACAGAAAACAGACTAAGACAAGTCAGTATTCTTTAAATCCTTCTAGGTCATGCAAAACAGAGAAATCCTGAGAAGTTAGTCCAGAATGAAAGAGACTAAAGAGACATGACAACTAAATGCAAGGCGTGATCCTGGTCTGGATCCTAGACCAGAAAGGAAAAAATGAAATTGTTGGGACAGTTGGCAAAACCGAATGGAGTCTGTAGATTGGATAGAAATATATCAGTGTTGATTTAGGGGATTGTGTAGTGATTAATTATAAAAGTGTCCCTTTGGGGAAAAGACCCACTGGAGTATTTAGAGGTGTTGGGCATCATGTGTGTAGCTTTCTGTCAAATAGTTCATTTAAAAAGAGTAATAGGAATGACTATATATAACAAATTTTTATTTTTAATTACATAAATAGTATATATAAAGTACCTGGTACATGGTCAATGGTCAAGCCTCATTACACAGTTGTTTTTCCCCAAGAAAGAAGGGAGAAATGTTAAGGCTGTGTCCACCACTTCATCTGAAATGAAGTAAACTCTCTTCAACATGAGAGGGTGAGACCCACACCCTGATCAAGTCAGCTGACCCCTCCTCAACATCTGGATAACAGTGATAATGACAAGTATTTAGCAACATGCCAGTATAATGATAGTTCTTTTTGGATTTCAAAGCACTTTTGAGTTCATTATCTCATGCCCACAGTACCCCAGTGAGATAGGCAATTATCATTATAGTCGCTGGTATTTTTATATCATTATTATTATAGTCATTATTATGAAGAAATGGCAGTGCAGAGACCTCAGAGTGGGGCTAAACAGTTTAAATGATGGTTCACCTTTCCAGGGACAGAATCAAGATTGTACTGATAACTTGCACGTACACACACACAGAACCACGAGCCCTAATAGTCTCTGGACCCCAGAGGCATCTCTCAGGCCCCAGAGGAAAATGCTAGGGTCATGCGCTCTGACTCAGTATAGAGCTGGCCCAGACTGACCTTAACATTCCTGAGAGCGGGCTCTAGAACCTTCAGTGCAGGGCTCCACATCTCTCTGGTTTCTACATCTGCACCTTGGCTCGTGCCATCCCTCTCCTTGCTCCTTGAGCAAGTGTGCTGTGTTGCAGAATTGATTTATTTACAGCTCACCTGCCTCAAACTAAAACTTGAGGAGAACTTTTTATGCAAAGCACTGCTCTTGTGGAGACAGCACAGGGTATGCAGGCAGGCTTGGGGTCTAACTTCAGCTCCAATGCTTACCAGGTGGTTGTACGCAAGTTAGTTGCCTCCCTGAGCCTCAGTAATAACAACTTCATAGCTAAAAAAAAAAAAAAAAATACATAAATCAGCCCCATCTATTTTATAACCAGTGTGTGTCATTGTTCAGAAATCAAACATTTCATCATTTAAATGTGCAGGTGGCTTTAATCTTGGAATGATATTGCTCCGCCTGGTTCTACTGGCTTGAATTTCTGATTGCATTTCCAGCTGCCCAGTTTTCCATTTGTCCAGTTGTGTTGTTTACATGGAACGACACCCAAGATTTCCTGAGCTTATGGCTTCATTTGCACTGCTGGCTTCCCTGACTCCCTCCCTGGTGCCAAGCCAGGAAGGGAACATGGGCAGCCCTGGGCTCATCTGCCATCAGCACTCTTGTCCTATTAGGAGTGGTGATGCTGCAAGACAGGACGCATGGTGGCAGAGAACACATAACTACAACCGACCACAAGGAAACACCAGACAGACGTAGCATGAGAGACGTCCTATAAAAAAATGGGGAGGGGGGAGATGGGTCCTTCAAAAATGTCAATGCTATGAAAGAAAGGCTGTGGAAATGTTCCAGATGAAAGAAAGCTAAAGAGACAGGACAACTGAATGCAACCTGACCCTAGACCAGATTCTGTACTGGAGGGGAAAATGCTATAAAGAATATCACTAGGTCAACTGATAAAAGTAGAATATGAACAGCAGATAACATATTGTTATCGGTGCAAATTTGTGAGGTCGATAACTGTACTGTGCTTATGTAGGAGACTGTCCCTACCATAGCATTTAGTACTTTCAGTATTGTGATTTAATATTTAGTATAATGTAGTAATGAGAATTAAAGGCCATGATGTAACTTACCCTTAAATTATTCAGAAAAAATATGTATACATATATATTATACTATAAATAAGTGTGTATGTATATATGCATATAAATATGTATGTACATATATTCCATAAATTTAGAGACAGACAGGAAGAAAAAGCATGAACAATAAAGCAAATGGGAATAAAATGTTCCAACAAGTGAATCTGAGTAAAGGGTATGTAAGTGCTCGTTGCACTATTTTATATCTGCAACTTTTTGTAAGTTTGAAATTATTTCCAAATAAAAAGTGGGGGCAAAAAAAAGAAAGAAATGGCATCCCTTGCCCCCACTGCTGGCTTCTCACAGAGGCAATGGACAGGAAGAATTTAGATATGTCTTCGGCCCTCATCAGTGCCTTTTCTGTGCCCCAGCCTTTGTTAACAACCACTTGCATAAAAATAAGCTAATGCTTTCACAGTGCTCTTGTGCAATTCAGGCACTGTTTTACAAGCCTTGCATATATTAACTTGTTTCATAATGGTTCACACACTGTATCCCAGTTGGTATCTTGATCGCTGTCTGTAAATGCAAAAAGAGTATAAACAAGTCAGCAGCTCTCCGACCCTCACCTCAGCCCGTGAAGAACGGAGGTCACCTTGAGCGAGCGGTGGTGCCAGGACGCACACCTAGCTCTTCCTGCTCCACGTTTCATCCTCTTTCCACCACCTGGTGGTTCCCCAACCTGGGAGAGCACCTGACTTACCTTGAGAGCTTTTAAAAATACAGATCCCCCCTCCTAGACATCTATTGTCCTTCTGTATGCATGTTCCCAGGCCAAGCTCCCACTCTGTCTGTTCTCCTGTCCTCCTCTATGATACACCTGCATTCAGGGTCCCTGGATGTCCGGAGTGCCCTAAGGGACATGTACGACAAGCTGACTCCAGCTGAGAGGTTAAAGGCCCACAGACCATTCCAACCTTCTACAGCTCCAGGTGATGTGGTGCACGCAGGTGCAGAGCATCCAGTGTGCAGTGCCCATTCCCCTCCTCCTCCACTGTGGAAGGAGGCCTCTCGTCCAACAAGCTGCGACGTGGAATCCTGTGTCAGGAATCAGGCGCTCTGTGAACCTCTGGATGATACTAGCTGAAGCACAGAAAAGGCAAACCGATATCTGATGGGATCAGTTCCAAAAAAGGATGAATCACTGTCCTCTGCAGGGTGCAAAGGGCCTGCTGGAATCAACTTGCCAGCACATGTCTGGCTGGGCTCTGGATGGTTCCACATTGAGGTCTCCAACAGGTCAGGTATTCAGCAGTGACAGTAACTGGACCAGCTTTGGGCCCAGGCAGAGCCTCCATGCCTGCTGCTGTAGCTCCTCCACCCATGGGCCCATGATGTGACTGCTGGAGTGACCAAGGACAGAGGCTGGCAGACATCTACCAGATGAGTCATGCCGTCTACCCAGTTGTTGAGTAGCCTCTCTGCTGTGCTTACTCTCAGATGGGTATTGATGGTCAACATAGAGATCTGCATGCTTTATGCCCACTCCCATAGGTTCGGCCACATGCCACTTCCCCAGACTCCTGCTCTCAGATCTTCTCCTGCTCCTGCTCCTTCCACACTGCTGACCAAATCATACACCACTGCCCTGTAATCTGTGTAAATGACCTGAGGCCCCTTCTCCCTCCATACAAAATGGACAAAGGGTACTACTTGTCACAGCTCTGCCCACTGGGAGGATTCCCTCCCTGACATCCTGTAAAGCCACTCCCAAGTGGGGCAGTAGTGTGGCATCAGTCCATTTTCAGCCCCTACCAGCAGACCCACACTATTCTCCAAGTGTCATAGGGAAATCTCTCTCCTGCCCCATGAAGCCATGACATGAGCTGGGAAGGCATCGATCGGTGCAGCAGTAGATGCCACAGGGATGGGGCCAAATGTCCACGTAACACAGTCACCAAGCTTCAACCTCAACCCAGCTAGACAGAATCTCCAGGTTAAGGTGTGGAAAGCCCTATATTGAAAAAAGCTGGCTGGGATATGCCACCAGGTTTGAGAACCACAAATACGCAGTTACATACCATCGAAACCCAACATGGGTACATAGCAAGGCTTCAGTGCAAAAAGTAGACAGGGCCTTTGCCCTCCAGAAGCCCAAAATCTGGTGAGGAGAATCATTGGATATAAAATGTCTTAATGAAAGTTTGAAAACTATCACTTTAAATGAGTTGATACGTAGAAACTGGAGTGGTTACTTAGAGATGGGGCAATCAGAAAGGGCCAGTGCTACTCGTCTGTAAAGAATAAGTAGAATTTAGACATGCAGAGGTGCTGGTGAAATTAACACCAGGGACAGGAACAGCATGAGCAAATACACGGAGGTGAAAGCGGCTTTAGTCCGAAGCGTAATCAGGGCAAGGGAGAACACAGGACTAATTCGGAGGAAGCACTAGGTAAGTGTGCACGCTTGTGCGCGCACACACACACACACACACACACACACGATGTGGCTTACTCACAAAGATCTCTCATAGTTTTACAGTTTCATCCCATATGGTATTGATAACCAGTATCTTAGATTTTACGATACTCCTAAATTCAAAAATTTTCTTCCTGTTAAACCAGACGTAGCATAATTTTCAGTTCCAGAAATGTTCTCATCCAATCTGCAGCCCAAACTCCCAAAGCTGCCCATCCCCTGAAATTAAGAAACAAGTAAACAAGTAAGGGGGCTGGGGGGGAAGA
>NW_012148618.1:16236095-16283770 GCF_000956105.1 Propithecus coquereli | reverse complement strand
CTTCTCTTTAAGCCTCAGTCCTCCGTAAAACACGGGTAAATGCCCTCCTTTAAGGTGGTGCTGAGGCTTAAATGATAAATTAGATAGTAAGCCGGTGTCTGCCTCAAAATGCTCCATCAATTGTGTTATTATTTTGATTGTGATTGTGATTATAATGGCTGAGCAAACTCACCTCAGCAGGAAAAGGGCATTGCCCTCCTCCCAGCACCCACAGAATTTAACCGAAACGGCCCCGTTTAACTATGAGTTACTTTAGTTTCCTACTACCACCCTACGCGTATTAAATCTCACCTGCTGAAAACGTAAGCTGCACGTCTTGTTTCCTGGCTTGTCTCCCAAGCGTCGTGTCTCATACTGGACATTAGAAACTAGTGTTAACCAGCTTGTGAGTCCTTTGCTCACAAATGCTTCATACCTAAATATGGGGCTAGAGCCAAAAAATAAAAACCTGTCTTTGTTTACGTTTAAATAGCGGCAAGCCCTTCCCCTTACCTCACTCACGCACTCCTTTGTTTAAGAAACGTTTATTGGGCGCCTCCGTCGGAAAAGCAAAGCCCCTGCTCTCCGGGGCTCGGCGTGGAGAGGACCCGGGCCGGGGCGGCGGGGGTCCAGGGCCGTCGAGGGGTCCAGGGCCCGGGAGAGGACCGGGAGCCGTCGGGGGGACCCGGCATAAGGGAGCAGCACAGCAGCATGGACTCGGACGATGCCCTGAGGGCGCAGAAGAGGACTCTTTCGTGCTTGGAAGGAGTCCGCAAGAGTGCATGGGAGCCCGCCGGCGGAGGGGAGGGGTATTCCAGCAGAGGGAAAGCGCGTGCAAAGGTGTCAAGAGCCCACGCGCGGCCCCTCTGGGAACTGCGAGTCTTTGTGCGTTGTAGGGTGATAGGAAGGTGGCTGGACAGACGGACAGGGGCTCCCGTGACGGGGAGTTCGGACTCCTTTACCCAACGCTTACCTGGCACAGGTAGTACGGTCACAGCGGGGCGTTACTTCTACCTGGTCAAACCAAGCGTTTCAAGGCGCTGTATATAAAAAAGATGCGAAGGACAGGGACCCGGCAGGTTTCCGCTGCACGCAGGAGCCCCTGTCTTTCGGCAGGGGGCGCCCACAGCCCGGGCTCCAGGAACAAGCCAGGCGCGCCCTCTCCTCTCCCGCGCCTTCCGTGCGCAGTTGCTTCGGTAACTCCCAGAGCCACTGGGAGGCCCCAGACACTGAATGGGCTCTTGTCAGCATCAGCTCACAGGAAGCCGTGGCATCAACAGGCCAAAACCCTATCCTCCCTGGAAGAGCAGCGGTTCTCCTTCCTGGTCGGCAGGTTGCTGTGCCAGTGTCCCAGGGAACACTCTCTGTGAACTCGGGCTCCCTTAGACGGGAAGCTTCTCCAAGGCTGGCGCTCGAATTATTCACGTGAGGAACCCCAGCGGCCAACCAGGCCCCATACAATTCACAATTGTAGAATGAATGAATAAATGAACACTTATGTTGGAGAAGACAGGATGTGTTCACCTTCCTATCCTTATAGCAAATACAGGTTTTTAAGCCCAGCACCTCATTGAAGAACCACCAACCCCCATTCTCAGTCCATGTGGCTCACACCAGGCTGACTCAATCCTCTCCCCTAAGGATGGGCACATGATTGGTTCAGGGAAGTCACAAGTTTGTATCATCAAAGTTTTCACCAGATTTTTATTAATACTGTAACAGAAAAGAGGCACAGTCTCTGGGACTGTGGGCTCTAAGGTCCAGGTAAGTCTAACCCTTTCGGGGCCCACTTTGTCAACATGTGAAGTAAGTCTACCTATAAAAGAAACCAACACAAAGAAAGACAGAGCTGAAAGATCAAGAAAGTAATAAACTGAGCTTCTTAATTCAGCCATGCCTGATCTCCTTCCCAGACTTCCTAGATACTTAAGCCAATAAATTAATTTTTTTGCTACTTGGCAAGTGAAAGAATTTGGACAAATACATTTCTCCCTTTTCTTTTACTCCCCAAGAAGAAATAGTACAATACTGAACTGGACGAAAACTTCCAAAGTAATCCTGATATCAACAATTTTCCCAAGACATTGTGAGGACAGATGAAGGTTCAAATCCCAATTCTACTTCTCATTTGTCACATTACATTGAAAATGTTTCAGGCCTTTTGACAATGAACATATTATTCCTAGTCATAAATGACAACCCTCTTCTGGATTTGTAAATTGGATTCTAGAAAAGTTTTGTCTTAACCACAACCATTCAATTAATATTTTAGTCAGCTCAAGCTGCTATAACAAAATACCATAGCCTGGGTGGCTTAAACAACAGAAATTTGTTCTCTCACAGTTCTGGAGGTTGAAAGTCCAAGATCAGGGTGCCAGCATGGTCGAATTCTGACAAGGGCCCTCTTCCTGGTTTCCAGACGGCCACCTTCTTATTGTGTTCTCACATGGCATAGAGAGAGAGAGAGCTCTCTGGTATCTCTGTTATAAGGACACTAATCCTATTGGATCAGGGTCCTACCCTATGGCCTCGTTTAACCTTAATTACTTCTGCAAGGGCCTCAGCTCCAAACCCAGCCACATTGGAGCTGAGGACTCCAACATATGAATGTGGGGCGGGGAACAAACATTCAGTCTATAGTAATTACTACGTTGTTTTTACAGCTATTGATGTTTAAGCACCTGCAATATTGTATTTGCACATAAAAAACCATTAGAAGGCATTCCTCATTTAGAAGACAATCACTAATTAGTAGGCTATAAGGTGGATTAGTAGGATTCAAGGATAGATTTGTGAGCTGGACTATTACCAAACAGGTCTTTGAATCTCTACTCAGATAAGGATATTGGGTGGGGGAGAATTTTCTGCCACAGTCATGTTAAATTTCAGACTATAGTCCCCTGTCAATGGCAGGGAGCCTACCCTGGGAGGAAGGGGCAGCCCTGACTGACAAGCAAAGTGGAGGCAGAGGCCCAGGGCTGCTCAGCACTTGTTGCCCCGGTGCCCTTTCGCTTTCCCCACATCCTCCCATCGCCCCCACACAGAGTTAGCTGACCTCTCACCTCTCTGCTGAGGCCCACCCTCAGGTGCACCCTCTCTTCCTGCCCACCCCTGCCTCCCACCACCTCCCCCTCCAGTTTACAGATCTCCTCACTTTGTTACTGCGCTTCAGGCCTCTCTGGCGTTCACAGGACTGTGCGTGCCAACAGGGCCCCCGGGCCAAAGAGATTGCCAATGTTTTCCAATTCCTGGAAGGTCTCCTTTAAACCTACAAAAAGGAAGATTTATAACTGCTTTAGCTTACAAGCTGGATATCATCAGCCATGGCAAGATCTGTTAATTCCAGCCTTGGAATGCCAATTTTGTTTATGTCGAAAGTACTTTATGGTTTTACCCCATGAATAAATCTGAGTACAACCCCCCTGGGGCAGATGGCTGTGACTCCACTCCACAGTTGGCAGGAGTTTGGGAATCTAACCTTCTGACAGGGCCCCTTCTGCGCAGAATCTTCCTCTTTTCTGCTCCTCTCCCTCTCCATGGGTGGCACAATTCATGATCATCATCCAAGTCTGGAAGTCATCCCAACCTCCAAATCCCTGTCCTCACCAGTCATCCCAAAGCCCTGGGCTTCCCTATCCCTGTCCCTTCTACACTCGCTTCTGTATCAAGAGGAAAATCTGGAAAAATACATCATTTTCATTTAGAGTCAGCCGATGAGGAACACTCCTGCCAGGTGGGAAGGTGGAAGAGGAGAAGCCCTTCCCCCTCTGGCAATGGTGGGTGTCTGCATCTGTGGACACGAGGCTAGCATAGGCTTCTAGGCTATCTCCTGCGATCGCCTACTTTGATGTGGCTGACCAACAGCCATGATCACTGCGGCCAGTATTCCTGCAATTTGTGCAGCCCCCTGATCTGAAAATCAACAGTGGTTTTCCATGATTCTTGTTCCCCTGGAG
The DNA here is from genome assembly GCF_000956105.1 of Propithecus coquereli. Lineage (NCBI taxonomy): Eukaryota > Metazoa > Chordata > Mammalia > Primates > Indriidae > Propithecus > Propithecus coquereli. The sequence goes on along the minus strand of NW_012148618.1, from coordinate 16,279,835 downwards.
TACTGTAAGCACCTACTTCCCAGTGTTCCAGCAGTCAGCAAACTTTTTCTATAAAGGGCCAGACAGTAAATATTTGATGCTTTGCAGGTCACATATGGTCACAACTGCTCAACTCTGCCTTTGTAGTACAAAAGCACCCAAAAACATCACAGAAACAAACAGGCATGACCATGTTCCAACAAAATTTTATTTACAAAAACAGACAGCAGGCTGCACTTGGCTCACGGGTCATAGTTTGCCGCCCTCTGCAGTATTTAATTCCTTTTTGCTTAAGCTATTCATATAGTGGTTTCTGTTTTCCTGACTCATATAATATCCTGAAGATCAATGAATTTTGTCCTTCCCTTAGTGCTGCTGCATTGAGTTCAAGCCCTCTGCATCTTGACGTTAGCTGGCCCTGGCATCGGTCACTGTCTGGAGTCTCCTTCCCAACCCATACCTCACCCTCGCTGCCACGATCTCCTGTCATTTCTCCGTAAACTTCCTCAGTGGTTCTACGTCACTCTCAGGTGATCTTGTGTCACTTGGGGTCCCAACAGGAAGCAGATGACAGAGTCAAATTTGGATAACTGAAAGATGGGTTTACTTACAAATGCGAATCCCAGGTTCAGGGGAACCACAGGCACCGTGCAGTTGCTTGCGCAGGCTTCGTGGAGTGGAGCTCTTCTCCCCGCTGTGAGCCCTGCTTGGATACGAGCCAGGAGCCTACCACAGCCTAGAAGAGTCATGAGAGCCAGGCTTCCCCAGTGAAATGTGCTGAAGGACCAGATTTGGGGTTTTTGTTCTGTTTGGGTTTTTTAAATCTAATTCTCCTCAGACTAGTACTTTGGTAAATTATTAATACACTTAAAAAAATTATGAGAAAAAACACATAAAATACAAGCCCCAATTTTTTTTCATTACAAATTAACTATCCTTTATCTAAAATGCTTGGGACCAAAGTGTTTTGGATTTCAGATTTTTTTCAGATTTTGGAATATTTGCATCTCCTATGCATAATGAGGTATCTTGTGGATGGGACCTAAGTCTAAACATGAAATTCATTTGCATTCTATACATACATCTTATATGTATAGCCTGAAGGTAATTTTATACAATATTTTTAATAATTTTGTGCACAAAACAATGTTTTGACTGCAACTCCATCACATGAGGTCAGAAGTGGAATTTTCCACTTGTGGTGTCATGTTGGCCCTGAAAAAGTTTTGAATTTTGGAGCACTTAGGATTTGGGATTTTCAGATTAGGGGTGTTCAACCTGTATTAGATCCAACAGATAAAAATCTCTATCAAATTGCTATGTAAGTTTATGAATTTATACCTCAATTTCTGTTCTTACCTCAGCATGAGGCCAAGACAACCCTGCAGAGAGGGAGCTAGAGGAATGACAGGCCAACCTCACTCTCCTCCCTCTCTCCCATCTCCTGGTGGCACTCTCCATTGGCCAATCCAACCAGAAACCAGAGAGCAGGAGAGACAATCAATATAGACCCTGCCTGTCCACCTCCTGGGGCAGAAGGCAGGGTACAGAGGGTGGCAGGTGGAGTTGAAGAAACTACAGGAAAGATCCAGCCCAAGGGCCTTCAGAAGACCACCTCCCAGCCTGTCTCCATGTGGTCCCATAGTCTATCCATACCAAATTACCTATAGCTTCCAAATCCTCTCACCTCTACTCCTTTGTACACTCTATTCCCTGTGCCTAGGAAGCTCCTGCTCCTCTGCCTGGCTAAGTCTTGCTTATGGTTCATGACCATAGATATAATAATGGTTTAGGGCTTCTCAGAACATTTTTCTACCAATCTCCTTCTTTTGGTAGCAAGCTCCACTCCCTGAGATAGGGAGTGGGCAATGACCAAAATTTAGCTGATTCATTCAGTTACTCAACAAATATTTACTGAATACTTACTATGTACCATACATACTATTCAAGATCCTCCTAATACAGTGCTAGTACACCATGTTCAGTTGCTGGCTGGGAGAAAGCCTGGCCACAGCACAAACAGGTGCAGCCAGAAGAGTAGCAGCTGGGCTCTCAGTCCACTGTGCTCTACAGCAGGAATTCTAAGCAGCACAGAAGGGCTACCATGCACTGTGTTTGGAACAATATTGTCCTTGGAATGACTCTTTTCTGTGAATCCAAACAGGCTCTGTGAAATTATGCCAGCTACCAGCTGAATACCCACAGTAGATGACAAGTACACTATCCCACCACCACCATCTTTTTCTCCCAAGCACTTAACTTTTCATTCCTACCAGTCAAGACAAAATTATCTCATGGAACTCAGTCGATGACAAACTTTTATTGAGAAAATAGAAGTCTATTCTTTCATTTGACTATTTCCAAAGAATCAACCCATCCTAGGCAGCCCACACAGTGGCTGGTCAAAGGCACTGAAAACAGAGGCATTTGGTCACCATTATCCAGCAAGAAACTCTTCATAGGGTTAGGCTCCAAGTCCTTTGTGCTGCTCTTGGTCAATCGGTAATGGTAATTTTGATCCAGAAGCCATCCAAGGTGAGCAAGGGCTGAGCCATCCTTAACTCATACCCAGATGAAACAACTTCCGCAGAAAGGCTGGTCCTCCCCAGTAACCCCTGGAAAAAATAACATGGAAAAGATATTTGCAGCAAAAGAGATGGGGGGACTTCAGCCAGCAGGATGTTAAAGGGGAAGCCAGGCTGCTCACAGAACATGCTTATCAGCACATGAAGCAAGATTTGTCTAGTTAGATAAGAAGATCCCATGACTAACAAGGGACAAACTGCTTCGAGTCCTAGCTTTGTCACTGACTTTCTGTGTGACCCTGGACATGTTGATGGAATTTAGCTAACCTGTATGAAGATCTACTACATGTAAACTGCTATTCGTCCTACTTTCTTTGCTCATAAATTAACTATAGATCAGGATTTCTCAACCTCAGCCCTATTGACATTTTGGACCAGATAATTCTTTGTGGTGGGGATTGACCTGCATATCGTAAGATTTTTAGCAGTGTTCCTGGCCTCAGCTCCCTAGATGCCAGTAGCACCTCTCTAGTTATGACAACCAAAGAAGGTCTCCAGGTATTACCAAACATCCCCTGCAGGGCAAAATCACTCTTGGTTGAGAACCACTGGTATAGATATCCTAACTTATCTATCTCACATAGGTTTAGAAAGGTCAAATAAGATCATCATTTTTGGGAACAAGGAAGAGGAATTATTACTTTTTATTATTCTGTTTACTTATTAGACACCTACTATGTACCCCATCATTAATCTCCATCTTGTGAGGTAAGAAATGTTATTTTCATTTTGCAGCTAAGAAACTTAGACACAGAGAGTTCAAACAACTTTCCCTAAGACACACAGCCAGTAAATGGCAAAAGCATGACTGAAATACAGGTCTGACTCCGAAGTCTATGCTCTTAATCACTGTTTTATTTTTCCTACAACATAATAAAAACAAAGTAAAATAGCAGATAAGGAAATACTTGACATGTGAAAGTGATTTACTATCATTATTACACGTCCAGCAACAAAAGAAGGCCAGAGCGTGGAAGACAGAAGACTCGGTCACTGCCAGTAGTGAAGTGGCTGCACCCCCTGTGGGGTAGTAGAAGTGCTACAGATCTCTCTCCTCTCCCAGGATCCAAGCAGTGCACTCACCTTAGCATCATATTCCAGTACAGGAAAGGCATCAGGTCAGCTTTCATGAGGTACATGGTAAGTCGCTCTTTGCTCTGATCAAAGGGGAAGGTTTCTAGCGGCTGAGCGTTGTAGTCAAACTCCGCAAGAATCACGCGGTTGTAGCTGGTCACCAGTGGACACGATGTGTAACCATTATACTAAAAATATAAATGAGACTGAGTTGGAAAGTAGGTTTTTTTCATGGTCTGATATAGACACTCTAGAAATTATTATTTTCTCTGAGTGGTTGCAATTTTTTTCTTTTCTTTTTTTGAATATTCTAATTTTTAGACTGTGAAAAACATAAGTTATATAACAAAAAATTGTATTAAAGGCAAAAACTGCAGAGCCCATGTTAGAGAAACTAATTAAGAAAGTGGCAAAATTGTGGGAAAACACTGCTTTCATGCAGAACGGAATATGATAATTGAGACAGTGATTCTTACAAGGTATACAAACCTTATTCTTTGGTGTTTGATTCTTCATAATCAGAGAAATTGTTTTATCAAGTATCCCTGACTGAGCAGCTATAAGAGAAATAGAAAAGTCAGAAAAATAGTCTCTATGAAAACAAATTTGCAAATAACTTGAATGTAAATAAGTTAAAAAGATTCCATTCCCCATCCCTCTAAACTATGAATAGAGCACAACCTTCTTAAAGTTCTGACTACCAGATGGGGGTCTTTGATTGATCAAAGGCCTACATAGATGTCTCCATGGGCTTAAAACTAAAGAGCCAGCTCTCTCCAGCAGGGCTGTAAAGATGGCCCAACCCCAACCCTGCTGCTCCTCCTCCTGGGGTCTATGTGCCCAATGTCCCTTGGCCATCAGGATATCCCTATGTCCCTGTTCACAGACAGCCTGGATTGGTAGCCCCAGGCATATATCCAATTAGGCAAAACATTGGGCTTTTCTCTCTACTGGACTGCCTTGGCTAAGGCTGGACCAGATCGATATATATATGTCTCTCTCTCTCTCTCTCTCTCTCTCTCTTTCCCTCTCCCTCCCCACCAAACATATACACATACACACACACACACACACACACACACACACACACACACACACAGAGTTGGCTCTCAGTATATATGGGCTCTGCATCTGTGGATTCATTCAACCAACCACAGATCAAAAATATTCAGAAAAAAAATTGCATCTGTACTGAACATGTACAAACTTTTTTTCTTATCATTATCCCCTAAACAATATAGTAAAACAACTCTTTATATAATATTTATATTGTATTAGATATTATAAGAAATCTAGAGATGATTTAAAGTATATGGGAGGATGTGCATAGGTTATATACAAATACTATGCCATTTTATCAGGGACTTGAACATCCACGAATTTTGGCATCTGCCAGGGGGTCCTGGAACCAACCCCCCACAGATACTGAGAGACAACTGTATATATATTTTTGGTTTTTGATGGCAATAGTGGGGAGACTTCCTTTTTTTATTATGAAAATGTTTAAACTCCATGGTTCTTGTTTCGTCCATCCCATCACACATGGTATATTTTTAGAACAGACACAACACAAATTTACCCCTAAGTCTTTCTGTGTGCATCTCTGATGGATGGGGAATTTTTTTTAACATAAACACAATACATTTTACACCTCAAAATATCAGCAATAATTCTTCAATATCATCTAGTCCTAGTTTGTATTCAATTTTGAATAATTAAGACTTCTCTTTTTAAAGATACAAGCAGTTTGTATCTCTAGAGGTAGAACACAGGATTTACTTTTGAGAAAAGATGGGTTACCTTTACATTGTAAAATGCTCATTACAGTGGTTATTTTGTAATCCCTCAAATCAGGAGTTAATAAATTTTTCTGTAAAGAAAAATTTTAGGTCTTGCAAGCCAAGAGGCAAAATCAAAGATATTATATAACAAGAGAAAAACAAATTTCCACAGAAAATATTGATAAAATCCAAAATGTAATAATCATTTTTTGTAATATATCGCTGCTAATAAGAGGAATGGAATTCTTTTTCTTAGAATGAGAAAAAGAGTTACTATTCCCTATCATCAAATCGCTTGTAAATGTTCACCTGTAGAAACCATTCTTAGCCAGCTGTATAAAAACAGGCAGTGGGCTGCATTTGGCCCACAAGCTGTAGTTTGCTGGCACCCAAATTAAAAAGCAATGAGGTTTTTTCCAGAATGAGAGAGTTCAAAAAAATAAGGAGTAAACAACGCTGCTTAAAAATATTACATGGCTATCTTCATTGTGGGCAAAGCGACATCTCTAAAGATCATGTTTCCCTTTTGGAAAACTTCGTTCCTCTTTGAAGACCATAACGGAGTTTGGAGCTGTGCTGAGAACACCTGAGGCTGCCCCTGCAGCCAGCATCAAGGCTGGTAGAAAAGGAGAGAAGGTGTCCGGTGGGTCCAGCACAGAGGTCCAGCCTGCGGACCCAGGAAGCAGTCACAAGCAATGCCCAGGTTAAAATGCGTGTGTGTGCGGGCATACGAGAGCTCTGTTTTCTTCCTGTATTACAATCCCCTTCTGTCACTCCCAAGCCTTCAGTTAACTTTTATTAAATGCCACATTTAATAGTCTTGGCTGTGCTGTGAGTAATTAAAGGAGAATCTGGGGCAGAGAGAAGCAGAGGAAGAGGCATGAGCCTCAGGAATAGGGCAGGACAGGGTCTCACTCATGATAGTGTAGTGGCCTGGACAGGCTGGATGGCAAGTAAACCCAAGCACGGACGTGTGGAACAGGTATCCCCTTGCCTTGGGACACTCAGAGGATTTGGGGAGTGGAATCTAAGAAGAAATGCAGATCTACTTGGGAAAAGCTAGAACTATCGTTATTTAGACATTGACAAGAAGAGCAAAAAGACTTTCGCACGTGTGAAATAACATATAAAGAAAAGCATTCACTACTATGTTTGAAATAAAAACGGACTGGAACCAACCCAAATATAAATTAAGAGTGGGCTCGTTGAATAAGTTCTGGAGCAACCGTACAATAGAACACAGACTGTAAAAAACAGAAGTAAAAACCATGGGGACTCCCCTCTGCGGTTGGGGGAATGCAGAAGCCAAGCAGAGGGAAGGCAGGACTGGGAGTGAGACTTTTCACATAAACTTTTATTTAATCATATTTAATATTATCTATTTGAAACATTGAATTAAATGTCTGTTTGAAGTAGGCTAAAAGCCGGGTAATCTGGGCCTCGCATCACAGGTATTCTCACCCTATAAATTCAGCAGGCTTACACTAAGTGAATGGAAATTCGAAGTATCACCCCACAGACTACTTATAAAATTACAAATAGAAAAGGTGCTTTTACAATGGAAAAAATATCAATGGACACCCCTTAACCCAGTGATGAAATCTAGCTTCGCCAAAGACAAAGCAAACTGACAACATGATAGGCTCCTGAGGCGCCGCAGAGAGAGAGGTACACAACCTCGTGCACTGAGATTCCTGCCGGAACAGACAACCTGAATCTAACCAAAGGAAAGCAACTGGAAACTTCTAAACTGTGGGATATTCTACGAGATAACTGGCCTAGACTCTTTAAAAATGCCAGTGTCATGAAAGTGAAAAAACAAACATTAGAAGGCCTGTTTTAGATTAAAGGAGACCAAAGAGATATGACAACCTAGGCAGTGTGTGGACCTTCACTGGCAAGTAGAATTAATGGGAGGGAAGAGCTATGAAGGACATTTTTAGGAAAACTAGAGAAATTCTAGCTTTGGAAAAATCTATAACTGGATTGTATAGGGAGATGATTTTAATATACAACGTTAAATTTCTTGGGCATGATAACAGTCTTATAGATATGGAGATAAATGTCTTTTCTCTTAGGAGATGCAGGTTGAAGTATTTAAGGTAAAATATCATGATGTCTAAACTTACTTTCAAATGACTCAGCAAAAAAATGTAAAATGATGAAGCAAATTTCAGAAAATATTAATAATTGGTTAATACCTGAAGGGTATATGAGTATCTATTGTACTTTCAAATTTTTCATAGGTTTGAGATTTTTGAAATAAAAAGTTACAAGGAAATTACTATTAATAATAAAAAAAAGACATTCAGTGGTTTTCCTAGAAAGTCTTTACTAAGGTTGAAATAGTTGGCAAAAGTAACACATCATGTTCCACGGGTGTCTAATTCACACAAAACACTACCATACCCAGCAGAAGGGAGGTCTGTGTTTTATATCATCCAGAGAAGACAGTTCCTGTCTGTGGAAGACAGAATCTAAAAGGCAATTCTCCCCATCACTGCTGGTGCAGAACATCCAAGTGAAGAATTTAGTTTTCCAGGCTGAGGCCTTAATCGTGTACCAATCAGGGCACGCGCCACTATATTTGTCTTAACAGAACAATTTTCTGGTCTGCAAGCTTTCATTGACTTGCATGTGTTTTCTGAGAAAACAAATGCTTCCCCAACTTTATGGTATTTCAGATGGAAGAAAAACAGCCAAGCTGTCTGGCATCAGAGGTAAGGAATACCAGGGATGCCAGCATGGCAGTATGAGAAGTAACAGAATTCCAGAGAGCTGGAAAAGTGCTGCCTTCTCACAATGCCTCTTCTGAAAACAACCCCTCTGACCTAGAAAAGGCAGATCAGATCATGCTACTCTGGGGAAAAGCACACAAAAAGTATGAATACTTTCTTCTTTATACAACACTAGGTCCATTGACAACTTGCTTCGGTCTCAGGGAGGTCAAAGTCAGTTTTAGGCCACAACAGTTTCTTCATTAGTAATGGAATGCTGTTGATGCCAAACTCTTGTTTTCGTTATGATGCTGCCTCATCATTCTGAGAGCAAGATAAACAGAGCTGTTGTCTTACCTACTGCAGCAGCGGTCTTTGACGTAGGCAGGTTGGTGCAGTCCCCAATCCCAAACACATTTGGGTACCTCTTGTGCTGCAGGGTTTCTTTATCCACATCCACCCAGCCACCAGCATCAGCTACAGGACTGGTCTTGAGGACATCTGGTGGACTCATTGGTGGTGTGACATGAAGCATTCCATACTACACAAAAGGAAAACATCCATGTTTGTATTTTTTCAATATTTTTACAGCCCGCAAGCTCTCCCCCTACCTTCCTTACTCCACACACTGTACTATGACTCCTTGAGTATTATACAATCAGTGCTTACATCAATCCACCTCCTCTCCAAGATCTTACATGTTCCCATGGAGGATGGTGGTAAACTAAATAACCATTCTTTCAGTGATCTTGCCATACAGTGGCCACGTGATCCCTGCGGCAGTAGGCCTAGGGAAATCTGAGATAGTGAAGTAAAGCTCATTAATATTCTGAAAGAATCCACTGATGTGCCTATTAATACTAAAATAAGGGGGTGGTGTATTTCAGTTGCTGTCTCCCTGACCCTCCACTATCAACTTGTAAAGTCTGGTACTTTACTTATATTCTGTAAGGAGGTGCTCAGCATCCCTGAAACTTGTAAAGCCTGTTAGGAGATGGTAAGTGAGTATTCATTCCCAAACGTGGGTCAACTCTCAAAACACATAAAGGAAACTGTCAAAACACCAATTTAAGATAAAAAAGGGGGTGATAGGTATGCTAGCTAGTACTTTGGAAAAGGAGAGAGGAGTCTGATTCAGTACTAGGTTTACTGAGTAGTAAATAGGTGGGGTGGATTTTTTTCTTTTTTTTCCAAAAACACCATATGGAAGTTACCCTTGGTAATAGTGCACTTACCCATACTAATCATTTATGAAGGCTCATTTAGCCTTTTTGTTTGTTTATATAATATTATTCTGCTTTTTGTAGTTCATTCTTTTTATTTTTAATGAAATCCATCTAACAACTTCAATTTGCTAGTGTGTCCACTGGAGGACACATTGATTCTAACGTTAATATAACATTTCATTAGGGTAAAAACTTTAGCATTTTAAGACCATTTCAACTTTGTGATAGTCGATAGCCCCTTGTTTCCATAAGGAGGGCCATGCCCTCACCCAGGCTCAGCAATCACTGATGGCAATGGGAATTAGGAAGATGACTTGTATTTATTCCAACTCTCAGATAATTGTAAGCTTAATTAACTTTAAGGAAGGAGCACTGCAAATGGTTGATGCTCCTCTACAGGATAATCTTAGGAGGCTCTTTGGGGACATGGGTCTCTGAGACCAGGTCTGTTAGAGAATGCTGAGACCAAACACATGTCTGTCTGCAGGATGATGAAGAAAATGGTCAACAACCATCATCTGCCAAAGTATTTCTGCAGTCAACTGGGACTTTTTTTTTTTTAACTGAGTTCAAAACCTTACTAGAGTCATCTCTATCTGATAGAGTTAATGTGCACAATTGAATTTCACAGGTACACATGAATTCCACACATCTTTTCCAGAGGGAACATTTAATATTTTCACATAATCATTATAAAGCATGGAGTTTTTTACCTGAGCTAACATCCTACACAAAATAAATACTAGGGTCTGCTTTATGGATTTATTAAAAATTAATACTAGCACTTAGTTGTAGCTTGTTCTTTATTATTTATTGCTACAAACCATATATGATAAATGATTTGGTTCTCCTTCATTAACATAAATAATTCATGCAGAGTAGTGATTTTCAAACTTTAGTGTTCACAAGCAGCATTTGGGAGACTTGTGGAAAACACAGCTTCCTGGGCCCCACCACCCCAAGATCTAGTAGATCTGGGTGAAGCACAGGCATCTCTATCTTAACAAAATCTGCTAGTGATTCTGACACATGAAACTTGTGCATCCCATTCTTAGGAGCTCTGGCTTGAAGGAACAGGTTCATTTACAATGAAATATAGAATGCTATTACTTAGACAAGTCACTTCACCTCTCAGGTCTTTGATTAGCTTGTCCATAAAGATTGCAATAGACTACATAATCTCCAGTTTCTTCTAGCTCTAGGACTCTATGGTATTAAACAAGTTTAGACTTTTCAAAATTTAGGAGACTTGGATCAGCTCACTGTATAAGCTCTCTATTAAGGATCCAAGATGATAGACTTTGGGGTACATTTAATTCTTCATAGCAGTTATTCTCAACCCTAGTTAAACATTAGAGTCATTAGGGAATTTGTGAAACTCCCTATCCTTGGTCCACACCCCAGACTAACTACTCAAAACCCCTGGGGGTGAGACCCAGCATGAGCACATTTTAAAAGCTCCCCAGGTGATTCCAATGTACAGCCAGGATTGAGAGCGACTGTTTTAAATCCTTCTGGCAGATTCTTTAAAATTCGGATTTTAAGAGTGGAATTGAAAGAATACCTGACTTGAAACCCTATAATTCAAAGGAGACACACATCTTCTTTCTTTACAAACCCCGTAGAAGAAAAATAACCATTCATTTATCCACGTCCTACCTGCAACCTCAACTATCCAGAGCACAGCTGAGAAACCAAGTAAATAAAACCCAAACAACAAAGTTAAGTTCACACACCGAAGCTCACACACTTTGCTCAAAAAAGTATGCGTTGGGCCCTCACTCATAGCTCATTTGCTTTTGCTTTACACAAAATTTAGCAAGTTTGGCTCTCATTTTCCAACAAATAAAAAATAAGGAGCAGCAATTTAAGACAGCTGAAGCTGTAGGGACCTTCCAAAGTCACTTACATCTGCCCGACAGCCAGGAAAAAGGAAAACTGAACAACTACAAAAAGGACATGCATAAAAATAAAGAACAGAGTAATTTGAGACCCTTCGGTAAAGTGGTAACTAGCCCTAAACAACCCAGCAGGCTCTGAGCATATGCCCATAGAGGAGCTATTCAAAATGATGAACCTGAGCCGGGGCAGGTAGATATCAGATGAGCCTGGGACATCCTGTGACACCAGAAAGGAAGGAAGTGCTCAAACAGGTGATGGGCATGTCACAGGGGCACAGGAGCCAGCTGGGAGGGTCACCTACTGACCAAATCCAGGACAACTTGAGCACCAAAATAATTAAGAACAGTAATGAATGATAAACCATTGGGGAAAAAATAGGGATTCATGCACTCATACCAATAATTAATTAAAAGAAAAAGAAAGGCTATTGCTGACAGAATGCCAAGAGCCTACAGGTAAATGTGGAAGAAATGCTAGAGTTAGAAAATCATCATTTTGCAACCACCATAGTAAAGATTAGATTAGCCAAGAATCATCAATAGATTCTAACTCTAGGGGAGACTTTAATGAGTTGACTCTTTGCATGGTCTTAAAATGTCTCCCCACAAACTTATTAGTAGCAAGGGAGAAAAATAATAGTATTTATAATTATTTGGTGGAAAAATTGGACCATATCTTGACTGGCTATCAAAATTAACATCATCAATTAAGGGCAGATGAACATTGTGTACTTGCAAATGTGATACCCTAGAAGGATACAACATTGCTCTTAAAATGTCTCCCCACAAACTTATTAGTAGCAAGGGAGAAAAATAATAGTATTTATAATTATTTGGAGGAAAAATTGGACCATATCTTGACTGGCTATCAAAATTAACATCATCAATTAAGGGCAGATGAACATTGTGTACTTGCAAATGTGATACCCTAGAAGGATACAACATTGCTCAGGCAGTGTTCCAGTCTAAAAAGCAGGGCCTCAAACTAATCACAAGAAAACACAGATAAGCCCAAAATGAGGAACATTCTACTAGGAAAAAAAAAGCGGAGGGAGGAGGGCTCTATTATTCCAAAATTAAGTGTCATAGAAGACGAAGAAAGGCTGTGGAAATGTCCCAGATTAAAGGAGGCTAAAGAGACGTTACAATTGAATGCAATTCCTGACTGTAGATTGGGTCCTGTACTACAGTCTACAGTCCTGTACTACAGGAGAAAATGCCGTAAATGCTGCTGGGTCAATCAACAAAATTGGAATACAAATAGAAGATTAAAATATTGTATCTGTCCTAAATTTACTAGGTTGATAACTGTTCTGGGGTTATGTAAGAGAATACTCCTATCATAGGAAATTTACAATAAAGTATTAATATTTAGGGGTAAAGGGACATGATGTATGGTGTATGTAACTTACCTTTGGGAAAATTAAAGAGAGAGACAGAGAGAGAGACGGAGAGAGAGAAAATGATAAAACTGAAGCAAATAGGGTAAAATCCTATAAGTGAATCTAGGTAAAAGCTATATTCAATTTGCTTTGTACTATTTTTTTTTTGCAACTTCTCCAAGTTTGAGATTATTTCCAAATAAAAGTTTTTAAAAAATATGACCCTGAGTCATCAGTAACATATTAAATATTCAATATATTCAATATATTCCATTTTTAAAAGGATAGGTAGGTGTAATACTTTTTAGAAAGAGTTGAGCTAAAAGGCCTAACATTTCAAGTTTTGATGTTTAGAAGACTAATCTTTGGTTCACATCAAAATTCCTTTTTATGGAACCCTTCATTTTTTGAAAAATGCCAAATGAATAAAACGTGGCTGTGAATGCTTTCTCGTTGCTAACTGCTCTTGCCAGGTTGATGTAGACAAATATTCTTCCATGCCTGCTTCTCCACATGCCTTTCAGACATCTTTCCATCCTGTTCTTAATCCTCACCATGCCTCCACCAAAGTACGATTCCCATGGCACAGAAGAAACTGAGACACATAAAGGCCATGCCCTCACAACAACAGCTAGATCTTTCCAAGGGTGGTAGCTCTTCCAAACCCTTCCAGAAGGATTTTTAAGTGCTTCCTTTGATGCACAAGGGAAAGATGTTTAGAGACAGCCTCTTGCACAGGTGAAAGGCATCCCTGTCATTCTTGAACTACCCTCAGGGTTGCTTCCTGCTCATGAGCAGGACTGTTTCTCACATGCCACAAACTGAGACAATCACCAGATCCCGCATTTGAGAAAGCCCTCCTTTAACTCTATGCAGTAACTGAAGTTGTGGAATATTTTTGGCTCCTTCAAATGACTTGGTGCCAGGAAAGTAAAGGCAAAAGAATGGGACAAAAATTCACTTGACACCAGTATATAAGCCCTTCTCACCTCCCACTGACAAAGCCTCTTACAGCTTTCTTTTCCTCGCCCATTTTTGTCCACCCTCTCGCCCATCACTTCCCCAGGATGCTCATTTTATCCAACTTCCCCAGCACACAATCACGGTTGACAGAGAGGCGGAAGCCGCAGGGTGTTACCGCATCCACAGTGCGGTTCAGCAGACAATGCTAACAGCTTAACGTTGCCACTCACTGAAATCACGTGGGTCTCTCCAGGTTTATCCAGGTTCTCAAAAACAGCCTCTTGTTTATCAGCTCGGACTTCAATGAGATTTTGCTTGTAGTTAACAGTGATGTTCCTCTCCTTGATGATCTCCAGCAGGGCATCTGCGTACTTCTTAACCCCAAAAATTCCTCCAAGAGAAGTGTTGAAAATGATATTGGCCTTGGATCGCTTCCCCACCTAAGAAACAGGAAAGAAGAAAACAACCAACACCAAACATTACTTTTTTTTTTTTTAACCTAGACAAGCATTAAAACCCTCAGAAGAGACCTTGCCAGCTGTTCCCATCACTATACCCGGGGGGATGACAGGTTGACCAGTTCACTGCCTCTTTATTTTCTGCCCGGGACACACTCTTGAGCTGGAGGTCAAAGTGGGCACCGTTCAACTGAAGAGTAAAGGGACAGTCAAGTCCAGGTAAAGACAGAATAGAGCCAAGTTGTTTACTCATGTATTCATTCAATCGGTAAATATTTAAGCAAGTCCTAGGGTTGGCCAGGTACCGTTCTAGGTGCTGAGGGAGCAACAGTGAACAAAACAAAGTTTCTGCTCCCCGTTCATGTTTCAGAGAAGCTGTCATTGCACCTGACAGGAAACTTCCTCTCGGGCCATCCAACATTTGGGAGAAAAGAGTTATGCAAAGGGAATTTCCAGGATGGAAGAAAGAACTGGTCTCTTACTCTTTCCTTTGTTCAGCTCCTCTTTAGGACTTGCTCACCTGGATCTCACCATTTGAAGAAGTTAGATGGGTAAGAACCTCTAAAGGTTGTGCCAACCCCTTACAACCCAGAAGTTTCTCAGAATCAGAAATGATTGCTGGAAACTGTCCCTTAACCCCACCCCCAGGGGAGTTGCAGTTCACAGAACTCAGGTGGAGGCCTTGCCCAGTGCCGGGTTCCAAGCACACGTTCAACAACTCTCCAGTCCCGTCTTCCCCAGTTGGTCTCCCCGTCTGTCCCCACACAGGACCACAGGCTGCTTTGAATCCTGCCACTGCCTCAAGTCAAACTCCACTTTGGTAAACCAAATGTCACATCCCAGACAAGGGATGGGGAGAAAGAACAGCTTCCCCCACAACCTCAAGCCAGGTATACTTAGCTGCAGACACCTGTTCTTACACAGAGCATGTTTGGAGAATACTGGGAAAGTCTTCCCTGACCAAATATCTTTCTACAAAGGTCTGAAGTTCTGCGTGAACACTTTTTTGCGTTGTTTTGTTTTGTTTTGTTTCAGAGGACATCCAAGCAAACCACCTTTTTTTTTTTTTTTTTTTTTTTTTGAGACAGGGTCTCACTCTGTTGCCCAGGCTAGAACACAGTGGCATCATCATAGCTCACTGCGACCCCAAACTTCCAGGCTTAAGCGATCCTCCCACCTCAGCCTCTCAGCTAACTAGCACTACAGGTGTGGGCCACCACACTCAGCTAATTTTTTTATTTTTATTTTTTTATTTTTTATTTTTTTGTAGAGATAGGGTCTATGTTGTTGCTCAGGCTGGTCTCAAACTCCTGACTTTAAGCACCTTGGCCCTCCCAAAGAGCTAGGATTACAGGCATAAGCCACCATGCCTGGCTTTTACTTTTAAAATTGGCATTTTGCCTATTCGCAAAAAATGTGTATTAAAAGCCAGAAAATATTCATGACCTTGAACTTCAGTGGAACTTGAGGATAGAATTATGTATAAAAATGAATAATTTTTTTAGTCTAACTATATGGAAATTTAAATAATCTCTAACATATCTCCCAGTAGACTTTTACTCGCATATTTAAAAATATGTTATGAAGACTATTAGTATGTAGTATGTAATACATCTAAATTTGTATGTACAGTATGATTTTAACCACATTTTTTAAAAAGTATATAGAAAAAACTAGAAAACATCAAACTGATGACAGCAGCTTTATTATAGCAATTAGATCACGAGTGACCTCCTCCTTCCAATTATACAATTTTGTTACATATGTAATAAAAATTTAGAAATAAAAAAGGTATTATGATAGGAATAAAAATAGAATTCTGGCAATCACTGAGTTAGCACCATCTGCCCTCCTCATCTCTGTCCCTGGAAAGGAAGCATACCTTCCTGAAATAGGCTTCCGCTAAATACATGATCTTCTGGGGGGCTCCAGCACACTTCACCGGAGTATTTGGGAAGGTAAAGACGGCATTGCCCTCCTTGAAGTCCTGCAGAGCTTTCCACGTCTTCTCTACAGTCTTCACTGAATAATTAGATCCTATTTTGGGATGCGCAAAACCTTCAGGTAGGCCTTTAATCTGCAACAAAGCACACAAAAACTCTTTATAAATAAAAGCACAGTGTCTTTAGAGTCCTTGTTCTCTGCCATTTCTACAATCTTTCCAGTATTTCAGTACTATTACCACCCTCAATACTCACACACACACAGCAGGCAGGTGGGTGAGGGTGGTCAGACCAGAGCTGTGGCACCTGCAGTCGCCTGTTAAACTGCAGAATGGCCTCAGCCTCGGGGAACTCCTCCGCCTCCCTGGCCTTGAGACTATGATTTAAGTACAAGAAAAAACACTTGTACCTCCTAAATTAATAATTAAATAAACACATACATAAATACATGAAACTGTTCCCGCCATCAAAGTGAGAGCAAGAAGCCACCCATCCTTCCTTTTAGGAAAACCAGTTGCCTTACTGGGAAGAAGAAAGACAGGCAGGACCAAAAGCCATTTATATTGTCAGGAACAGCAAACTTAAATTGCTCTGTATCCGTTTGTACCAGATCAAATTCTGGGTAAAGGCAGTAAGGTCAAGTAATTAAAAACACAGATGTTAGAATCCCACACAGCTGGTTTGAGTCCTAGCTTTTCCACTCACTAGCATTGTGACCCTGAATAAATTACCCAGGACTTCTAAGCCAGTGGATCTCAAAGTGTGGTCCCCAGGCCAGTAGCACAGACACCACCTGGGAACTTGCCAGAAATGCAAATTATCAGGCCCCACCCGAGCCCTACTGACTCAGAAACTCTGGGAGCAGTCCCAGCACTCTGTTTTAACAGGCCCCCCAGGGGATGCTGATGCATAGTGAGGCTTGAGAAGCTTATATTCATCGCCTGTTAAATGGGGGTAAAAGTATATGCTGCATAGTGTTGTTGGCAGGAGTAAACGAGACCACTCACGTTCGGGGATGAGAGAAAGGACTGATGCACACGGTAGGTGCCCCATAAACGTTAGCCTGTTACTGCCAATACAATTAACTACATACTTAATCTTAAATGCTAGAAGCTTCACAGAGTGCAATGAAGATGTCACAGATCGAGTTAAAGAGACTTAAGCACCAGTTCTCAGCAAGAGAACATTCAACTTTAACCATCAAGAAACAGTCCTCAAGATGGGCTGGTCCTTCAGAGCCTCCCCAGGCCATGGTCCAGGCCACCTCTGGGGTCACCCCAGACACCTATCCCTGAGGCCTCAAGGAAACAGAGTCCTATCATCTCCTCAGTGGCCTGGGTTCATTATTTATCCACACTCACTGTAAAGAGAAATTATTTCTTTGTTACTAATCACCCCTGTTACAGTTTAGATAGCAGTAATATTAGCAGTCTCAATATAATTATAGAGTCACCTTGTGTTTTAATGTTTTCAAAGTTACACAACTCTGCTAACATTGGGTATCACTGTACACCTCTGAGGGAGGCAGGGAGATATTAGCCCATAGAACAGATGGGAAAACTGAAGCAGAGCAAGGCTGAGAATCCTGCCCAGGTTCCTGAAGAACTAGACACCAAGGTCTCTGACCGCCTGCCTACGCGTCTTCCCACAGGACCACCATATCTCCTAGTTCCCAAAACAAAACTCGCTATCCAAGAGATAAACAAACAGCTGATGATCCATTATCTCCTTCATTATTTTTCTCCAGTCTAAAGAAGCTGTTGTTACAGGAAAAGGCACCACACAGTGGTAACCATGCTCCTTTCAGGAAGACCTGTGTTGTGAAGGGAGGCGTGTGGCCCCTTATCCCATCACAGTCGCTTCCCTGGGAGCTCTGAGCAGAGAGAGGCAGAGGAGGGGAGAGGGGAGAGTGAGAGTCAGGGAAAGAAATAAGACGTGACTCCCCCTCTGGCTGCACAGTGACAGGCTGTGTGCTGGGGAGCGGGGACTGTCCTACCACACAGAGTAGACCAGCGAGCAGGACGCCATGCTGCAGAGATCCTGTGAGGCTGGCTGAGAAAGAGGTGGGGACAGATGGACAGAGAGAGCCTTGCTGGTCCAACAGAGCCCAGATTGGAGACCCAGCGCTGCCACAGGCCACCTACATTCCTGCCCTAAAGTTCCAGAAACACTTCAGTATTTTCATCAAATGACCCCTGCTTTTTGTGCCACAGGCCACCTACATTCCTGCCCTAGAGTTCCAAAAACACTTCAGTATTTTCATCAAATAACTCCTGCTTTTTGTTTACTACTAACCTGAGTAGTGTTCTAGTACTCGCAATCAAAGAGTGCCAAGTAGCACAGTGGCCATGGTTAAGCTGCTTACATTCTCTTAGCCTCAGTTTCCTCACCTAATTAAGTAGAGATAAAAATGCCTCTCTCACAAGTAGTTGTGAAAAATCAATGTTTGATTTCTAGCACATTTCCTGGAACATAGTAGAAATTCCATAATAATAGCTGCTTTTAAATATCATTGTTTCTTGGTTTGCTGCAAGAGGCTGCTACGAACTCTCAGCACTGACCTCTTTGGTCCTTCTCACGTGGCATTAGAGGACGTTGGGTAGACCACCTTGGAGATGTGCTGCCTTTGCTAGGTCAACACTGTGGGGGCTTTGGGGGAGGCATGGACCTTCCAAAAGTAGTAGAAATTGGCGCGCTTCTCCATTTGGTCTACTCCATAGCTTGTCTGTCATTCCAGGAGACACATGGCACCTTGACTCAAAATCATCTCAGCACTTACTCCTACTCACAGCTTCTCTGAACCTTCACATAACACAGGCCAAAACATTTTCAACTACCCTCCCCTGAATGTGTCACAATTCAGGTTTTGTTTTGTTTTTTGACACAAAAATGCATTTCAAAGACCCTTACTAGGCCAACCCCAATGAGGTCCTTGCCCAGATCACATTCCTACAGCTTATGACCTGGTTAGCACTTGCTGCTTCATGTGCTCCAAATATTTATCCACAGTTCCCAACAAGCTCCTGGAAATGATTACTGCTGGCTTACTCCACTACATTTTAGAAAAATAAACGTGAATCTCACAGCCGTCAGATAGCATCTGGCTCCCTAGCTCACTGAAAAGGGAGATCTAAGGAACTTCTGGGTAGCATCTACATTGCCTCAGTCACAAAAAAAACCCAGCATTTACACAACAAAACCAGATGTCCTTCCAGCATCTGATAAACTAACTGCTGGTATTCTACTCTTAAAGTCTGCTTAAAAATTCATAATCTAAATCTTACTTCCAAAAGAAAATGTAATCTTTAATACTGCCAACTCAGTCCCACATAGAAAGGCAGGTTTCTTATAAGGATAGAAAAGGTTGCTGTTTTGCAAGAATTACCATTAGGGCATGGACATCTTGAACTCTGATTAAAGCTTAAAACTAGAACATACCGTTACTACTGACAGAATCTTGGAGAAGGCTTTTTTAAAAACCATAAAAGGACTGTTAAAAAATAAAACTAGAAAAGGATTTCTTAGAACTTCATTCCTTGGCAAAATGAATATAAAGCAACTAAATGCAGTGTTTAATTTTGACATAATAAGCCAATGTAACACAGAAACAGTTGAAAACAGTACCTTCTCATAGTCCACCTGGATTCCAAGAGCAATAATAAGATATTTGTAGGAGATCTGCAACACAAAAAGATGTTATTTTAGACCAGGACCCAAAAAACCAGCAGCCCAAGGGCTGACTCGGGCCCCAGATGTGTGTGGTCAGCGCCATCTTTCCATTTTTTGATGTAATGTCTTGGAACAGAGGTGAGCAGGCAGAGAGGGGTACATAGTCCAGTTTGCCATCCATGCCCTCTGTTCTCTATGCTCTGGCATGATGCCCCCAGTGTTACTGGGGTGGATATTTTCCAGCATCCCATTGCTCTGGGAGCCAGGTATCAGGTAGAAAAGCTGGCTGCTTCCAAAGAAAGAGATGCAAGGAGGGCCCGCTATTTTAACATGTAGCATTAGCATTTGTTCAATAAACATTCAGATACAAGATATTATTCTAAGCAACAGGGTATGCAGTGAGTGTTCAACAAATACTTGTCTTAGTTGTTTATTAATTCAACATCCCTCAGTCCCTCCACCTATCCTCCATTTACCACACACCTTGCCATCTCATGCAGTACTCAACACACATGCATTCATACAGGCACACACGTGCATATATACCACTCTTTCACCATGAAGCTGTCCAGTTTGAGATTGGCTGTGCATTGATACAAGCCCTCAGATTAACAAAAAATCCAAAGGCCCCCTCTGGTTACCTCATTGCCATTGTCTGTGCGGATGCAGTCTTTGTCTGGGTTCAGCTCAACCACTCTAGCTTTGATCCATTCCACGCCAGATGGAATCACACTCGCTGTGGGACGACCAGATGAGGACAACTGTTTGGCACCAGCACCCACCAGCGTCCAGATTGGCTGATAAAAATGTCTCTGGGAAACAAAGTAGTTGGAGATTTATTCCGATTTGAGGCTGATCAACGGGGTTATAACTCAAGGTATATGAGCTAAACTCTCTCAATTACTCCCTCCTGACCCTTAGAGCATCCCATAGAAAAGTCTCCAAAAGGTTAGTTTCCCCTTGTTGGTGTCTCCTATTATGTTAAGCTCTGAAGGACAGTCACTCAACATAAGAATTCTTCCAAGATCATCCAAAAAAGCTATAAACTGTCTTTAGGGACCACCTTATTATTTATGGCTGAAAGTTGATTTGGTGTTTAATATGTACATGTTATATACACATGCACACACACACATTATGGATACCTTTTATGTGCATAGATATAAAGAAAAATTAAGCCTGGCACCCTAAATACAGTACCTCAGCAGTATGTGGAGATAGTGGTAAGTGTGGAAAGTTTACAGCCACTTCTGGGGATCCTCGAAACTTCATTAACTTCCGATTGTGTTTCCCAAGCCCATGGAGGACCACAGACACTCCCAATTAGCCCTTCTCCTTTCTCCGGGGTTTTACACTCAAAGCTAGTAGGCACCAGCCTTTATCCCACAATGCAACACAAGCCCGAACTTTCATGATTTTCTGGAATTCTCTTGCTTCCAATGGTTCACTTTTGATCTAAGTTAGTTGTGAAAGTTCTAGACTCAGGGGCAAGAGGCAGACTGGTTTAATGGCCTCTGAGAATTCCAGTTCACTCATGGAGTGGACCAGGAGACCAGGAGCTCTCAATATCACCAAAGTGCCTAAAACTGGCTGGCCACAGCTGCCAAAACCCATGGAAGGGTGAAGAGGACACCAGAAATGTCTTTGCAATCTCCCTACAACCAATAGTGGATGTGAACAAATAGGAGGAGGGCAGAGGTCTCCAGGTGTGAGAGCTCATCAATGTCAAGTCCATCTTGAACAGGGAGAGAAACAAAAATACAAGCTCGGGTTTTTAGACTGCAAACATCACCTCCAGCTACCACTAAACCAGACTCAGCAGGAAAGTACCAAAAGCCTGAGCCACTGGCAGCTCCTTTGAGACACTCCTGCCCTGTGCTTCCTCTCAAGGCAGGACAGACTTGATTCTGGCCTCTTGAACTGTGCCCAGTCCCCAGAAGAGCCAGTCTCATTATAAAGAGAAGCCCAACTGGGAGACCTGCCCACAGGTTAGCTACAGTACAACATACACCGGAAAGAATGGCCACCTGGTACAGCTCTCTGACCACCATCATTTAAAGTGGTGTCCCTCAATTGAAGAGACACCACTTTAAAAAGGAAAGTGACAGACAGCGCCCCCTAGTCTCCTCTCAGACCACAGCCCTGGGTAGCAACATCCTCTACTGGGGAGACATCTTGGAGAGGAGTCTGCCTTTCTTGTCCTACCCTCCCCCCAAAATAGGCATCGGATCCATTTGCTTCTCCCTCCCAAGGATACAGCTCCCAACTGATGCATGACTAGTTCCATGGGAAACCTTAGGCAAACCACCAAAAATATTGAATATTTTTCTGAAGCTTTTGGACAATTTTAAAATGTTTTTCATGAAACTTAGTCTTCCCTCCTAGTGTCAGCTACCTTTTCTCCCTTATAATCTGTTTATAATCCCCTTGCACTTAAATTTCTCAAGCCCACTGACAGCTTTCCAGAGGCCTCTCAGCCATCCAACTCATCGTCCTTTCCCCAGACTAGAACAGACAGGAAAAGTGCAATGGCCACTGGTTTTCCTCCAGGTAGGAGAATGGGGGTGGCATAGTGTCATGGGTTGAATTGTGGGTTGAAGTTCTAATCCCAGTACGTATGTATGTGACCTTATTTGGAAATAGGGTTTTTGCAGATGCAATAAAATGAACATGAGGTCATTCTTGAATAGAGTATGCTCTAAATACAATGCCTGGTATCCTTATAAGAAGGTCACGTGGGCCGGGCGCGGTGGCTCACGCCTGTAATCCTAGCACTCTGGGAGGCCGAGGCGGGTGGATTGTTTGAGCTCAGGAGTTCGAGACCAGCCTGAGCAAGAGCGAGACCCCCTCCTCTACTACAAAAAAAAAAAAATAGAAAGAAATTAGCTGGACAATTAAAAATATATAGAAAAAATCAGCCGGGCATGGGGGCGCATGCCTGTAGTCCCAGCTACTCGGGAGGCTGAGGCAGGAGGATTGCTTGAGCCCAGGAGTTTGAGGTTGCTGTGAGCTAGGATGACGCCCCGTCTCTACTAAAAATAGAAATAAATTAGCCAAACAACAAAAAATATATATATATAAAAATCAGCCGGGCATGGTGGCGCATGCCTGTAGTCCCAGCTACTTGGGAGGCTGAGGCAGGAGGAGCACTCGAGCCCAGGAGTTGGAGGTTGCTGTGAGCTAGGATGACACCACGGCACACTCTGGCCCGGGCAAGAGAGTGAGACTCTGTCTCAAAGGAAAAAAAAGAAAAAAGGTCACATGAAGACACAGGGACACTGAGACGCACAGAGAACACCAAGTGAAGATAGAACAACTCAGCTGCAAGCCAAGAAGTGGCAAGAATTGTGGGCAACCACCAGAAGCTAGCAGAGAGGCGAGGGAACTGTGAGAGAATAAATGTCTGCTGTTTTAAGCCACCCAATTTGTAGTAATTTGTTATGGCAGCCCTAAGAAACCAATACAAAGGAGAACACAAAAAACAGAGAGATCTGTCCTCCCTCTGGCCCTCTTTCCCTCCACTTTCCCCCAGTCCTTTGGGATGGGCAGCTTCTTATGCCCAGGAGAAGCACTTGGAGACATGAAGGCCTGGTGCCTGACAGCCATGCCTACCCCACCCCTTACACACACACACACACACACACACACACACACACACACATGTGCACACACTCAGGCACTCAAAAGGGGAGACTTACCTCGCTGGGCTCAACAATAGCCACGTTCTCTGCACCCACCTTCCTCTTCATGCGGGCGGCCATGCTGATCCCACCGCTGCCCCCGCCCAGCACCAGCACCTCGTAGTGGTTCTTGGCTGCGCAGCTGGCCCCCGTGTGCAGCTGAAGGGGGCCGGCCTGCTGAGAGCCCAGCCTGAGGAGGCAGGCAAAGAGCCGGGCACGGGACCCAGACACCAAGGTGACCAGCGAAGACATCTTCAGGTGGGATCAGGCTAGAAGGGAACAGACAGGGCTGAGTGCCAAGGCAGAGACCACCATGGGACCAAGGCATTGTCTTTTGGAGAGGAAGGGGAAGCTGACATGTGATCCACTCCAGCTGGTCCCCACCATCTCTCAAGACCGCTTTCCTCTGACTGTGGTCCCCAGGTATCCTGGGAGCACTCGATTAGCAGCTAACAACCGGCTAGGTTTTCCGTCTCTCTCCATTCTCCTACCATCAGGCCATTAAGGACTTTTTCTGAACCAGGTATCCCCCACCCTTGAATCTTTCCTAATAACTCGTCTGTACCCATCCTCATCCATCCGTAAGACCCAGGGCACCATCCGGCTGTATCCAGCTGTGACCCATTCTCCTCTCAGGCATGCTCCTCAACGCTTTCTTTGGCTTCTCAGTCCATTGAAACTGACGTATGAGTCCAGATAGAGACCCGTAACATTCCTTGAGGTCAAGGGCACCCGAGACTTTGCTGAAGCAGAAATAGTCCGGCAAGAGACCCACCTTCTGCCACTCAGGGTTCTGACTGTGGCAGTCAGGGCCTCGGCCCCCACTCAGAGCCCTCCTGGCTCCGCTTACCCAGGGACGTACAATTTAATCAAATCACGCAGGCAAAGGCCCTCCACCCCTTCAGCAATTTCAACCAGGTGATTTAAAAAAGCCATAAAAGGAGCCCTGCCTGGTATCATAAGGTTATATTTTACGTAAAGAATCTGCACTTGCTGCTGACCAGCCTTTTATTATAGCCAATTCGGCAAACAATTTCTCCTCAGTAGTTCCTCTGAGAGACGCACTTTTACATTTAGGAAAACATGTTTCTAAGCTGAGCAGCTCGTGCTTTGGCAGAGAGGAAACAAAGGCTTCTCAGAGACTGGCCTTTGCTTCCCCCATGCATAGAATTGGCCTGACCTCTAGGCCCCCACCCACCTGTATAACTTTAAGGGCCACACTGAGGATCTCTCCCTCCTGGGTATTACAGTGCCCCAGGTTCTACCACCAAGTTCAGTCCTTCAGGTTCAACACCGCTCCAAGAACCCTTATTAACATGCAAATGCCCAGCCAGGGAATAACGCTTCTAGCTGCTAAGGTCACTAACATCTTAATGGAACAATTTAATTATGTCATTTCCCCCCACACCCTCCTCCCCCACTGGAGAAAAGGAAGGCTGCTGAGAGGATTAGAGAAGGCTGAGAGGGGAGGGGGGCTAGGAAAGAAAGAAGGGCAGGCCCTGGATGGGAAAAATGATGGGCAGTGGGAAGGAGGAGCCAGGGGTGCTAATTTTAATTAAGATTAACTCTATTTCAGAGTTTTGGCACCACTGACAATTTCCTCACTATTTCATATCTGAGAAGCAACCCAGAGCTGGAGGGAGGGGATTCGGAGGCCCCCAGTAAGGAGGGCAGGCTCATACATTGTTGCTGCCAAGTCTAAAATCAATGCAACCCTTCTAGAAAATAACACTTATCATCCTTGGGCCCTGTATTTCCATTTCTGAGAATCTAGTCCAAGGAGATAACCTCTAATACTGAAGAAGAAACACTATTACAAAGATATTTCTCACAAACTGACCCATAATATGTCAACCTTCTGTTAACTGATTTGTGGACTAGTGCTGATTATGTCCTAGGGACAGAAAAAAACAACTACAAGCTCCGTACCAGCCAGGGAAGGCTCAGGTCTCCAATTTAATATGGGGGCAGAGAGCAGTCTGAATGTCAGAACACTGGGGAAAGGATAAGTAAAATATGGTACACAAAATGACTTAGGTGGTCTTTTAAAATTATGTTTACAAATAATATATAAATAAAATGCTTATGTTATGATGAGGATACAAATTGGAAATGCAATATTATCTCAACTATGTAAGAGAAAATGCATTGGAGGAAAAAAAAAAAAGACAGCCAAAATCTATCTTAGCACTGGGTAAGTGGTTTTCTCTGGGTTTTAGAATAATGAGTGATTCTGATTTCTTCTGCTTTTCTGTATTTTATAAAAATTTTTACTATATACATATTAATGTTAATAAAATCTTCATTTTGATGGTAGTAACTAACAAATACTAAGTCCTTTACATGAGCATTTAACTTGTGAGTTGCCCACCGTTATCATCCCCTTTTACAGATGGTAAAACGGAGGCAGGTAGCAGTTAAGTGACTCTCTCAAGGTCATACAACCCATAAGTGCTGCCCTGTGATTTGAACCCAGGCCTCTACTTTAGACCTCTACACTATACCATCTGTGATCTTTAGAATAACTGTGTATCAACAACGACAAAACAATGCTTGTGTGATAATGTTAAATGGAAAACAAAAAGCAAATATATTTCCCACAACTTCCCAGAAAAAGGACACCATGTTTTCACGGTCCTGACACTGTATCTTAGCCCCATGGGTGGAGGAGGCCTGGCTAAGTTTCTTTTTTCCAGCCACTCAATCTGAGGTCATTTGACCTCCTAGCTCCCTTCCAGCCTAACACACTGTGGTTCTTCTCTTGAAAGTTAAGACAAATATTTCCCCACTCAGCCAAGAAGGCTGCTTCTGTCTTATTTCAGCAGTGACTCGTAGCCTGTTTCTGGATTCAGTATTTATAAACGCAATGTCCTCTGAACTGGTTTCATCCACATCATTAATAACAACCATGAAGCAGAATATCATGGCCTTTGCTGTCAAATTTCACTTTCCAACTATAAACAACAATTCCAAAAATACAAAAGAATGTTCTAGGGCAAATGTCCCAAGTTTCGAAACTCCCAAAAATCTCAGTAACTCTCTCCATCTAACAGTGTAACATCATCTAAACTTCCAGATCAGCAAACCTAGAACCATAATCTAACGCCGTGTGTGGAGAAAGCAGTCTAGAGTCAAAGACTAGAAGCACCCCAGGGCAATGATGAATAAGCATAAGTTTTTAAAATACCACTTTGGAACTGTGGCATAATAAAAACTATATTTGGTCCTTATTCTGGTTCCTATCGCAGAACTCCTAAAACCTTTGGAATTTTCTGAGTGATAGGAGTAACTTTTGTTGTTCAGAACGAGCCCCTGAGTTTGTGTTAATGAGGTGACCAAGGGTGGGACCCCTAGATAGATCAGGATGGGAGCTGGTCACCAGAAAGACCAAACACGTGATTGTGATTAGAAGGCTGGAATTTTCAGCTCCACACCTGATCTCCAGGAGGGGAGAAGCCTGAAGACCAAGTTCTAGAAAAACTCTTGAACACGGAGCCAAAGTGCTTCCAGGTCAGTGAACATGTTGCACTGGGAGGGCCGCGAGCACAGAGGGGCGGCGGAAGCTCTGCAGCGCCGCTCCCCATACCTTGGCCTACGTATCTCTTCTATGAAATATTTGGCCATTCCTGAGTTGTATCCCTTATAATAAACCAGTAAACATAAGTAAAGTGTTTTCCTGAGTTCTTTGAGTAGTTCTAGCTAATTATCAAACCCGAGGGGGGATCGTGGGAACCCTGGAATTCGCAGTCAGCCAGACACAAGTGTGGATCACCTGGGGACAAGCAGCAGATGCGCTGCCTGGCTGGCATCCGAGGTGGGGGCAGTCTGCGGGACTGAGCCTTTAACCTACAGGGTCCGTGCTAACTCCAGGAAGTAACGTCAGAACTGAATTGAACTGTTGGGCACTCAGTTGGTGTCAGAGAACTGACTGGTGTTGGGAACCATACGTTTTGTGTTAGACGTAGTGTCAGAAAATATCACTCAGGAACCAAAATAATTTCTGTTGTTGACTTAAGTCAATTGCTTCTGTCAGCTGTCTGTTTTTCTGGTTGTTGCAACAGCCAAACAATCTTAACCAGAAAGCAGAAGAAAAGAAAGGAAGGCCAAACTCGACCCTGAAGTCAGCAGAGAAGAAACAGAAAACCTCTGTCAACAGAACAGTCAAGGAGTATAAATCTAATATGACTTCTTAGTCACCCCAGAGGACAGCCTGAAACATATATACTTGTTAGTTTAAGAAATAAAAGTTAATTACCAATGATACAGAAGAATGCAACTACTTTATGTCTACATTCTTACGAGGTGAAACACACTTTTAAAAAATCAATAAAAAGGCAAATTCAGTTTTTACTTAACAAGTGACACATGTAATA
The DNA here is from genome assembly GCF_000956105.1 of Propithecus coquereli. Lineage (NCBI taxonomy): Eukaryota > Metazoa > Chordata > Mammalia > Primates > Indriidae > Propithecus > Propithecus coquereli. The sequence goes on along the minus strand of NW_012148618.1, from coordinate 16,252,104 downwards.
TATTTTATAATTAAATAATATCATGCTTTTAAGTTAGATAAAAATCCCTCTATTAATTCTAAATCAATTGAATGCCTCCTTCAAAGCATCCAAATAAATGCGCTGATATGTCCATAGTCTAACTGGAGAAGTAAAATCCCTGCTGATTGAAAGTTAAGAGAGCTGCCTGGTCATCTACTTACATCACTGGCCACTGGCTCCAGGCCAAGGTCTGGACAAGTCTTTGAACACCACACCTTTCCTCAGCGGCCCTTGCTGGACAAGCAGTACAGGCTGCCTGTGGGGTCAAAAACTTCCTAATCTCATGTCACATGACATTGTGTGTAAGCAGCTAAAATTACAGCATTCGTTGCAAAGGTCCACCAAGCCAGCAGGCTTGCAGTCAACGCTGCAGCTATTTCTGCTTCTGAGGAAACAGTGAGTCTTTTTACAGTTCCTAATTGTTTTATCTCAAGCCTAGGCCAGGCTGGGCCCACTTCGCTCTGATTTTCAATAACCACAGATCCAACCTTTAACAGACCACCTTTAAAGAACACTTCCAAAATCAAAGCAGAAAGCAAACAAGAAACAGCCTCAGCTCTTGCCCCTCACCCATTCCTCACACCGGAACTGGGCTGAGCTGTCTCTGAGCTGTCACTCTGGATCCCTGTGGCTTCTAGTCTCTGAGGCAAGAGTGAGCCTTGTCTACACAGCACGGGTCAGGTTTACACCTAATGCCCAGGTGGTGAGATGTCTGGAAGACTTCTCTTCAACTACATCCTCCCACTTGGGCTTTCTGGGCCTATTTAAGTCAGACCTAACATTATCATCAGTTATTTATACCTCATAACCAGATTATTTCCAGAAGAGAGGATTTGATAAGAAAAAGTAGGAAGAAATTATCATCATGATAATAGCTAACATTTACTGAGTGTTTACTGTTAATAGTTATGTTGTCTCAGAAACTCCCCACAACTCTGTAAATAGTATCCCCATTTTACAGATGAGAAAATTGAGGCTTAGAATAGGGTTAGAGAACTTGCCTAAGGTCACGTTACTAATAAAGTAGCAGAATTTAATTCAAACTACCTGATAATTCAGGCAAAATGTCTACTGGCTGAATTTTATTCTCATTCAAATTTAAAGCAACTTGGTTGAATCCCATGGAATGGAGTGGGAGGGAATATATGGTATTAAATTTTAGCTTACTAAGTAAATTGAAAAGAAGAAAATATGAGGTTTTTTGTCAGTAAGGTGCAATAATAGTACTGATTTAGTTTTTTAAGAGACTTTTTTTTATTTTTGGCCAGGTTGGTTCATGCCTGCGATCCCACCACTTTGGGTGGCCAAGGTGGGATAATTGCTTGAGGCCAGGAATTCAAGACCAGGCTGAGCAAGAGTGAGACTCCCAGACCCTGTCTCTACAAAAAATAGAAAAATTAGCTGGGCATAGTGGCGTGCACCTGTAGTCCTAGCTACTTGGGAGGCTGAGGCAGGAGGATCGTTTGAGCCCAGGAGTCTGAGGTTGCAGTGAGCTATGATGATGCCACTGCACTCTAGCACGGGCAACAGAGCGAGACCCTGTCTCAAAAAAAAAAAAGTCTTTATCTTTTAGAAATATACACTGAAATTCTAACAGTTAAAATGATTTAGAATTTGCTTGAAAATATTTCAGGAGGGTGTATAGGCGTGTAGGTGAAACAAGATGGGTCACGAGGTGTTAGCAACTTGAAGCTAACTGATGTACATATATGGGTGTTCCTTGTGGTGATCTGTTGTCTTATATGTTTGAATTGAAACTGCAGAAAGCAAAAAAATGGATGGGGGGTGGGGACTATTGTAAAAGATTAAATTGAACATTTAGCTGAAGAGATTTCCAAGTGAAGTACTGAAGATGGAGCCAGAGTTTTTCTTGCTGCTTTTAGTAAAATGCAAGAGAAAAGAAATAGACTGAAGGACTAAATGTTGAACAAAAATAAACTAGAACTATGCAGCTGTGAACACATGCTACATTTCATGAAAAAGGAAGGATGTCCCAGAGGGCAGAGCTGAAAACCACAGAGAATCATTCCCAGGCCTTAAAACCAAATGGAATTTGTCCAGTTGGATTTTGAAATTTCTTGGGACTGGTGACTCCTTTTTCCCTCTCATTTTCTCCCTTTTTTAACCAGAAATGTCTTTAACTTTTATTCTATGCCTATTCTACCATCGTATTTTGGGAACAAATAACTTGTTTCTTTAGTTTCACAGGAATTGTTCCCGAGGATAGATCATACCCAGAACCTCATCTATACATAATTAAATTATTTAGATGATGAAATGGAAACTTTTGAGCTAATGAGACTTAGATTAGAATTTGGACTTGAGTTAATGCTGTAATGGGTTGAGACTTTGGGGGAATTTGGACTGGAGGAAATAATATTCTGTATGTGGGATGGGTATGGATCTCTGGGAGCCTGAGTGTAGACTGTGACAAGCAAAATAATGCGCCGCTCCCCGCCGCCCCACAAAGATGCCTTAATCCCCAGGACATGTGAATATGTTCCCTTACATGACAAACGTGACTTTGTAGATGTAATTAAGTCAAGGACGTTGAGATGAAGAGAATAGCCTGCATTATCCAGGTAAGCCCAATCTAATCTAATCACATAGATCTTTAAAAGCAGAAAACCTTTCCTAGCTGTGGTCAGAGGCAGACATGACCATGGGAGAATGGTCAGAAAGATGAAAAGTTGCTGTCTTTGAAGATGGAGTAAGGGGGCCAGGAACCAAAGATGTAGGAAGTATCCACAAACTAGAAAAAGAAAGGAAATAGATTCACCTTTGGAGCTTCCAGAAGAAGTGCAGCCCTGCCAGCACCTTGATTTTACTGGTGAGACCTGTGCCAGACTTCTCAACTACAGTGCTGTAAGATATAAATCTGCAATAGGAAGCTAATACATATATCATCATACTTAATCTTCACAATTCCATGAGATAGATATTGTTATTCCCATTTACTTCTCTGAAACTGAGGTTCAGAGAAGTTAAATGACATGCTGGTTAAATTCACGAGCTGAGGCGGAAGGATCACCTGAGACCAGGAGTTGAAGACCAGCCTGGGCAACATAGCAAGACCTCATCTCTATAAAAAATAAGAAAAATTAACTGGGCAAAGTGGTGCAAGCCTATAGTCCCAGATGCTTGGGAGGCTGAGGAGGGAGGATCACTTGAGCCCATGAGTTTGAGGCTGCAGTGAGCTTTGATCACACTACTGCACTACAGCCTGGGCAACAGAATGAAACTCTGTCTCTAAGAGGAAAAAAAAAATCTACAAGCTGGAATATAAACCCATATTTTTGGAAGCCAACTCCAACACCCCTTCCACTAGTCCAGAAATGATGTAGGGTTAGAAAATAAAGGTACCCCATTTTTGGCAACTGTTCCTGAGAAGGTGGCCAAAGAGTTCAATGTTATACTCTTGGTATGCTGCAAAGGTTTTCTACTTATACCACCAACCATCTGGACCACCCCAGGGAAGGACAAGAAGGGCCCAGAGAGTGTCAGTGGGAAGAGATGAGACCAGAGTCTAGAACCAGAGTCTGAAACCATCCAGAGGTTTGAATCTCTCTGGGAAAGTAGATGCGTCAAAATGTCAACACATAACTGAGTGACTACAAGAAAGTTCCAAGAAGGGAAACGTAGGTAATACGACTGTAGAATCAGTGTGGGCTAGAGGGACTAGAGAAGCTGGGACTCGGGCTGGACTTTGGGCCACAGCTAAGATAAGGAACCAGGAAAGGCCATTTCAAGAGGATATAATAGTTGAGAAGAGGAGGAAGGACTAACATGTACTTCGTTCCACTAGAATGCATGCTTTGTCAGCGCAAGGGCCTGATGTGACATATTCACTGTTTTATTCCCAGCTCCTAGTACAGCAGCCAGTACAATGAAGGATCTTAGTAATATTTGCTAAAAAGAATGAATTAACCGATGGCTGGATTTATTCAATACTTTTATATGCCCCATATATGTACAATGAAGGAAAGTAGAACTTCATCCCAAAAAATGTATGCCGAGTGCAGAGGAAAACACAAAGTGCTAGGACACATCCCTACTCAAGCTAGAAAGAGAAAGATGTGCATACATCTAACTACCCGTAGCTTCAGTGGCAGAAGCAAAGTGCCATGTAATCAATATGAACCAAATACCATTAGGTGTTTTGATGAAGCATCATAGATGAAAGCTTGAGGAAACAGGTGGAATCCGAGCAGGGGGTAAAAGCCTGGCAACATTTTGGTAAGTGGAACTTGTACGGGAGGGAGGGTACACTAAGAGGAGGGAACAGCACAAGCAAATGAATCAAGAGGTGGTGACTGCCCTCCAGGTCTCTCTCCACCCTTCTCTGCCCGTGTTCTGAGCCCTGAGAGCACACCTGTAAGGTGTTCAACTGGCCTCCCTTGCCCTGTGCCTTCCTGTTGGGTTCATCCAATGGAAGGCATTACTAGAAGATTAGAGGTTGGAAAAGAGGGAGGTCAGGCTAAATACTCTCCAGCCCCCTTTCTGCCAAGCCTCCCCTCAGCAATAGCCGCATCCCTCAGCTGAAGGCCTTGGCTCCTGTGGGGTGGCCCTCTCCTCAGCTGCAGCTCCGTCCATCCCCTCTATGCATCCTCGAGCCCCAAACCAATACAATTGCTTCGCCCTCTCGTTCATTTCCCTTAAGCCTGCCCGAGCCTCTGTAAATAGTTATTTCATTAAGCCCTCGGTAAAAACACTTTCAGTGTGCCAACTGTTTCCCAGATATGCTGACTGATAAGACGGGAAGCCCAGCTTATCAATCAGGCAGTGTTTGGGCAATGACAGGCAGGCCAGATTTGACTGACTTTGAAATGACAAGAAGGAAATATCTTAACCGTATTATGAAGGGCCGTGCCAAGACACTGAGGCCTTCCATGGAAAAACAAAGCTCTGGGAAGTGATAGAACAAAGAGGGCAGCTTAAGAGGAATCTAGTGTAGAGCAAATTAAGTTGGAGGAGAAACAAAACCAGTTCGGCAAATCAGTTAGGAGAGTGAGTGTGAGTGATAGGGCCTGAATTAGGTGTTAGCATTAGAAATGCAAATAAAGATTCAGATAAAAGAGAGGATGGGAAAAAAGAATGATTTCGGAGAAGTAGAACGGCCTCTGGGAGAAAAACAAGTCAAAGCTGACATCCAGGCAGCTGAAGAGAAAGGAGTTATGTGAGCACAAACAGGGAAGTTAAGGCAAGAGCCTGTTTGAGCTTGTTGTGGACAATTGGATTTAAGGTTCTGGAAGTAGAATCAGTTGGAATGAGAATCGCCTAACTGTGGATAAAAAGGAGGGCAGCCTAGGGCAGGTGTGCACTGGGAAGAGAGAGAAATAAGATCACGCAGGCGTATGTTACTAACATCTAGGTCTGAGAGCTTAATCCTAGACAATAGTAATCCCATCTAGGGGTCACAAAGCAGCAATCTGCAGGCCAAATGCTGTGTTTTGTTTGGCTCACAGTGTTTTCTTGAATTTTGAACTAGTTGCCAACGTTACAAATTTTGGAGATCTAGCCAAAAAAATTCCAGATTGTTGGCTTCCGGCAACACCAAGCCCACATTCTCACATGGAAACCCTTGGCTGGAGCTGAGCAGTCACTGGTCATCTCAAGTTTCCAGTTCACCCCACCCCCACCCAGCCTCCTTGCTCATTTAAGTTACCTGCCCAGCCCTGGTGGGTATTTGAGCTTGCCGTCCCTGCGATGGCAGTGAGAGTCCTTGGAAATTCTTAGTGAAACTGGATTTAGAAAGATTTAGACACTGCTAAATTTGACTGGCTTTTAAAAAAATAAAGAAAGACTTAGAAAGATTCCCCTGGGAAAATTGACAGGATGAATTGGAGCAATTCAGTTGAGCTCAGCATTCTTGAGTGTTTACTACATGCCAGGCATTGTGCTAGGCACTGCAGAGCCAGCAGTGAACGAGAAGAGTCCGTCTATTGCAACAGGAAAGGCCAGGAATGCGAAAATCCATTAGATGGCTGTTTCGGAAATTGAGGCACCAGTAAGAGCTGGTGGGAACTGAGATGAAGCTGTGAATGTGAGACACGTGTTGAAGGAAGTTTTGCAACAATTAGCTGTATGGAATAAAGAAGAAGGAGGAATGTGAACTATGACATTACATCCACGTGTTCAGGCAGATATAATGGAGAGGATGTAACAGCACTGGATTTCTCAAAACGCAGTAAAAGTCCAAAGCAGAGTGAGAGAGAAGGAAATTACCACCCTTGAAAATCAACTGAGTGTTGTTCCGTGAAGGGATTAACTGCCGTACCCTTCCCCTTGGCACACCTCCTCTTGAGTAATGGCAGCGTTTCCTCGCCTGCGTGGAACTGGATTACTATATTGTTAACAAATAAGGAAAATGGAGCAATCTTAGCCCTTCAGGGCGATGTTGGAACCCTCCCTCTGGAGCTGTTATAAACCCAAACATTTGTTTAAATATTAAGCTATGAATCAAGTCCAGTTGTGGACAAGGACTGAGTCATCAAAGAAACAGGAGCAATCATATGCAGCTCTCTGATAATTCAAGGTTTGGAGCCACAGTGGGGTTCTTTAGTTCCCTAACTCATTAGGGACAAACTATGGGAATTTTCTTTAAAGAGTTACTAATTAAGAGTCACTAATGAAGATTCCAATGAAACAGTAGCTCCCTTTGCTACTGAGAAAGTTCCTTCAAGTTTCCCTAGCCTACAGTTTTTATAATCAGAGAAAGCATTATAATGGGAGGACTGACAATTTCACCGAACCAATACAATTGCTAAGCAGAAAACTAAAAATATATTTACATAAGGAAAATACTTGCATTCGGGCTCCAGAAAAGGAAAAAAATAAGTCATTCAATTGGATTATTTCAATTGAAAGTTAAGGGTTTTGACTGAATTCTATAGGAAAAAAAAAAAGCCTTGTTTTTCCACTTGCTTTAGTCAGTGGGGACTTGACTTCTCACGTTCTAGTGTATAAATAAGCACAACTCAGCTCTCCTTCAACCCCACCATTCACAGTTAGCCTCTGGTCAAGTATATTTGAGGTTTCCTTTCAAAGTCTTCATGTGCCTGTGTGTGCCCATCTGCAGACTACAGAACCCAGTTCCCTGGGAAAAGAAGCCTGATGTGGAATTACATTGCTACCAGTCACACAGCAGGGATCAACTTAGGCCTTGGTTTCCTGAATCTGTTAAATGACCACAGAAAAATTACTCATCAGCCTCGGGAGTCTCTCATGCAAGGAGACTCTGAATGGTAGAGTTTCATTGTAAACAGGGACTGACCAATTACCCAGGCATATCATTCCCTGGAATCCAGTGTGTGAGGTCCTAGCACAATGAGAAAAGATTCTTTAATTCCGAGGTATACATTTGTTCTTTGAACGTGGTTGTAGGAGACACTAAACTCAGTCCTTTAATGGTTAGGACAGAATGAGATGTAGACAAGATACCAGTTGTGCTGTTTTCCCTAACAGCGAGAGTCTCTATGTCCAACTAGATGACACAGGTCCACATTGCAAGTAGTGCCAGGTAGGGCTCTTCCTTAGCCATTCCAGGCCATACTTTCTTCATCAATGGGATAAAGGATTGGGCAGGCTGGCTTCAAGGAAGGAAGGGTCCCTTCCTTCTCTAAAGGTTTGTGATCCTCTAAATGAGGAGAAAAGGGACGTGAAGGTTCACAAGTTGGCATTCAAACAGCAACAAGTAGACATTTGTTCGGCTGACTCTTTAGATTGATCAGAGCTGTGAATTACTGTGGCAAAGAATGATAAGGGTTTATATCCAGAACTGGAACATAATCAAAATGAAAACCATTCCTCTCAGTCTCTGTCCCCAAGTGCCACACCTGCACCATTATCCACGGTGATTCACCGGGCAGCTGCTGTGGGTAGGTGCACTAACCCAGGCATAATAAAAGCATCTGGAAAAAAATCATTTGTTGAAGACTTGCTATGTGACCGGCATTATGATATGTGCTTTATGTAATTTCTCACAGCAACCAGAGAGGTGGGAATTATTATCTCCATCTTATAGGTGAGGAAACAGAGACTGCCAGACCTGAGCAAGTCACTTAACCATTTTGAGTCCATTTCCCTGAGTATAAAATAAGAAGATGTGTCTAACTGACATTGAAGACCTTATTACTCTGATTCGAAACCAGCTTAGAGTTGGTCACCTGGACCTTGGCTCATGATTATCATCCAAACTCAGATGGCCAGAGAATAAGATGGACATCTCATCCATCTCAAGCATCATTTACGTGCTCACAGAAACCCAAAACCAAATTTACTAGACTCAGTACTTTCTTGAGGAGCTCTCACAATGTATACTCTAAACAAGTTGGTTGTTAAAACACATCATTTTCCTATGGAGACATCGGGGACTGCCTCAGTCAAACAGCCAAGGAAACAAGAAAGTATCATAGAGCAAAATCACCACAGGCCCCACTTCCAAAAGTCAGGGATGGGTTCCAGGATAAAGACACAGGTATTTCCTCTCCATTAACATGGATAAGCTGGAGCTGCTAGTTCCCAGCTAGACAGAATGAAAGTTCCCAGCGGGCTGGGCTAAGACCGAAACTTGGACATTCATTATGATTAGAAGGGAGTCACCCCACGGCACTTAAGGATGTACCATCACCCCATCACCAACCATGTGTTTATAAAGCACCTACTATGTACAGGGCACAACAGCTAACCTGGGTCATTTGCTGAAGACACCAAGTTCTTTTCCTAACAGTCAGACTTGTAAAAGTAAATATAGCTTAAATGACCTCAGCCAGGATCCAAGGGACCATACAGAGTGTCTGTAGAAAGAAAGTATGTATAAGACTCTTCCAGGCAGGTGGGGTGCACAGTAGTATTAATTTGCTAAGGCCATCACAACAAAATGCTATAGACTGGATGGTTCAAACAACAGAAATTTATTTTCTCACGGTTCTGGAGGCTGAAAGTCCAAGACCAAGGTGTGATAGTACCGGCTTCTCCTGAGGCCTCTCTCCTTGGCTTGCAGACGACACCTTCTTGCTATGTCCTCTCACGGCCTTTTCTCTCTGCACACATTCGCCTGATGTCTCTTCCTCTTCTGATAAAAACACCACTCATATTGGAGTAGGGTCCCACCCTAATGACCTAATTTAACTTAATTACCTCTTTAAAGGCCCTATCTCTGGATACAGTCGCATCCCAGGACACTGGGGGTTAGGGTTTAACACATGAATTTGGGGGCAGGGAGGCGGCGCACACGGTCCATAACACCAGTGTTTGCCCTTCCCAAAGTTACAGGCATAGACAGCACCAGCGTGTTCGAAATTTCCTGTTTTACAAAGTTCTCTCCCCACCTCTTGCCCCAATTTAGCACTTTCACAGAGTAAGTCACAGGGATGGTTGGCTGGATCTACTTTACTTTATTAGTACCATACACATTTGTTAGACTACATAGACTTTTAAGGCTGGGAATTAAAAAGCAACTAGTTGGCTTCAGGCCTAGTCTGGGCAGCTTTTAGCAAACTACCCACACTTGCCCCTATTACCAAATCTTCAGAGTCAGAGAGGAGTTATGTAGCAGGTAGTGGATCAGGGAAAGGTGAAAAGAAAAGAGGAAAGAGGAATGTACATCTACACCCAGAAATGCCTCGTCATGGGTCTGTGTCCATTCATCGTAAGACATTTCCTGTGTTACAACACATCGGATTAACAAGCCTCGACACAGGCAAGATGGAGGAGAAACTGTTCTGCAACGAAATCCTGGTTTCCTTCCTACACTCAACTTCATTTTCTTTGGCAGAACACCACACACAGATCCATGGGCTCCGGCTGACATTTCAAGCACTCCAGATCCAGATGTGTTTATATATTTGTTCAACCAGTTTTAAAAAAAACCCTCAAATTTAAACAGTCATTTCCTAAACCACCAGCTGTCTCCTTGATGAATTTTTTTTTTTAGTTGTAGTTACAAGCAACCCTCTTCAACCCATGTATTCGTTCAATAAATATTTACTGAGTGCCTTCCATGTACCAGGTTTGGGGATACAATGGTGACAGCCATAAGCTTGGGAGGGATACAGACAAGTTCTAGTAAACGGTACCTACTTCACCTCTCTGTACCAGATGCAGTGCTGGTTGCCTTAAATACATGGGAAGGTGCTATTATCTCCACTGTACAATGAAGAAGCTGAGGCTCAAAGAAGTTCCAAAGCCAGGGTCATGCTGGACCTTGGAAGTGTCAGTGGATGTGTAGAGCCCAGAAGCCAAGTCTTCTGACCTCCTGACTTGCTGAGCAGTGCCCTTTCTACTATCAGGGGATTTTAACCAGAGGGCCATGAACTTCTGTGGAAAAAAATTTATATCTATTTTCACTAATATTTAACATTTACATCTTTTATTTCATTAATATTTAATTGAAATTTAACATTTTCTCCAATTATGTACGTAGGCAACAAACCACAGGAGTATTAGCAGTACCTAAGACTTCATCACCAATAGAAATCACAGTTATTTTCTTATTATACAGGTGTTGCCTATGTCTTGAAATATTGTTTATGCTCTTTACTACTTCAAAATTATGGTAGTTATTAGGTCCACTGCTAGATCTCATTATTTAATAAAGCATTAGTTTAAAAAAAAGGCACATATATAACTATATCATAAATTCTTTTAATATTTTGACAAGTGTTTTGCAATTAGTTTCCTTTATAATACTCTGTCTTTATTTTATACCTTTAAAAGTATTGCTCTGAGAAAGCGGTTCTTAGTCTTTCCAGGGCTGCCAAAGGGGTACATGGCACAAAAATGGGTCAGATCCCAGAGGGAGCCCAGGCAAATTCAGAGGCTTTGTCTCTGAGCAAAAAGCTAGGTTGGGGTTTTAATGACTAAAATACAGATGAAGAGGAAAGGAAAGGAGCCCTGATTCCACCAGAGGACCCTTTCCACCAGTTCCGGTTCGGCACATGCCCTAAATGCTCTCCCCTACAGGTTCCAGCCGCAGGTGACCCGTGGAGGGCCCCTCTGTCCCTTGCGCAGTGTCGGTGGATAAATGTGTCACCCTATGGGCAGACGGGCGATGTCAGTCTCTGACCCCCGAAGGCTGAGCACCCACTCCCGCTCCGGGACCGTGGTGAGTGACAGTCAACAAGTGGAAAGCGCCAGAAATCTCCACACACCAAATCCACAGATATTTCGGTTTTTAACCGCCCTTCGCAGATCGCCCTCTCAGCTCCACGAAGCTCCGATACTCGGAGAAGGAAGCAAAAGTCCCAAGACCGGGTCACAGACAAGGGCGGCAAAAGCTGCAGGTGCCCGGGGGTTGGGGAAAGAAAGTCTGGGGCGCCGCGCAATGCGTCTGCGGAGTCCCAGCTGCGGAGGCAGAGCTGGGCCAACAGCGAGCCTCACTGGTGATCTCCGTCCCCGCCCTGTCCCCCTCCCCTGGCCGAGGGCCAGAGATCGGCTCCCGGATGCCTCTTACCCAGGGGTGAGCGGAGCCTTCCGCCACTGCGTTGGCGCAGCAAAAACGGCCGATCCCTTCTGGGGCTCAAGGCCTCTGCTAGGGACCCGCCCGCCCTCCGCGCCCTCCAGGCAGTGGCTGGAGGCGGGGAGAGCGAGGCTCCCCCCAGGAAAGGTCGGGAAGTTCTCGCCGCTGCCCCGCCCGGCGCCGCTGCCCAGGCACCATAACCAGTGCAGACTGCATACCCGGTGCACCGGGGCTTTGCGTGCTCGCGGAGGACAGAGCCAGGAACTGGGGTCCAGCCGGCCCAGAGAGCTGCCCGCCGGGCGGGTGAGCGAGCAGGGCAGATTAACCCCTAACCCCAGTGGGCCCTGGAGCGTGGCCCCGCGCGCTCGTGTGCACAGAGGACACGGAGGCCACCTGACGGACCCGCCCCTGGGTGCCAACAGCTTTGCATAATCTGGACGGGCAAAGGTGGAGGTGGGGCGCTGTGGAGAGAGGCTCTGGCAGTTTGTGCTGGGTCCGCCAGGGTGCCCTGGGCTTCTCACCAGGTTCCTACGATTTCCCGGAAAGACAGCTATTCCCACGCTCATTTCACAGATGAGGCCACCGAGGCTCAGAGCAGCTCAGTGACTTGCTTTGGTGAGCGCTGGAGCGCTACCCTCAAAGCGCGCAGGCTGAGGTCAGCTGGCTTTCAGTCACTGGCCTCGACACAGTGTCCCATTCCATTTTCATGACCGGACATTTTCAATTGACTGTTCTTTCTACGTGGGTGCAAAGTGTAGATCAGTGGTTCTCCACCATATCAGATAAAGCAGCCCCTTTTTACAATAAGTACAGGGTGTTCCAAAAGTCTTACTGCAATTTCAAGCTTTAATAACCTCAGAAGTGCAAGTGCTGCAAGCTTTCCAAAAAAAAAAAAAAAATCCTTTGAAAGTTTATTTACATTTCTTTTACACTTTTATTTGGCTTTGTGAATTTTTAGTAATTACTTTTAATTGTTTCAATCAACACTTTCTATCTTCAGAGGGGCCGATTGCATCTATGATAAAATCACCATGAACAAACACCATAGCTACAAATGCAAATTGTAGACCCTTACTGGCAACTTGATTCCACCTGCAGCATTATTTCTGTGACATGATTTTCTGAAATGGTGAATAATTCTGAAGCTCTGAAAAAAATAAAGTATAATCTTCTCAATTATTTCCAATAGATCTGTTCCTGGAAATTTTGGTACATTAAATCCATGCAAAAATGCTTGATATTTATAATTATCTGAGCCATTATAGAACCTAATTTATTTTACAAAAAAATGGTTTTTTGCATACTTGAATGTTGGAGCAAGGGGTGGGACATCAGAAGTCGTGCAGGTCTCTGGACGGTTTATTGTTGTACAGCACTGTTCACATAGCACAGGAGGTTGGCATCCCTGGTTCCCACTCCCTAAATGCCAATAGATTGTGTCCCAAAATTTTGATAAATAAAATTGTCCCCGCTTTATTTCCAAAATTCCTCACCTGACCTCCAAGGCCCACTACACTCCCCATCCCAGTTAAGAAGCCCTGGTTTACATGGGAAGGGTGCGGACAAGAAGGAATCACAGGAAATGTGCCGGCACTTGCTGGGTGGTTTTAGGTTGGTGGCTATGGAATCAGATTGAGAGTTAAGAAATATGTCCTAAGCAAATCCCACATCCTGAGGGCTTCACGTATATTTATTCTATGATCTCACCCAAATCCCTCCTTCCACTGCAAAAGAGAACACTTCAAAGGGGAGCAGAGGTTATAACTTGCCCATCAGACAAGAAGAAGGGAACTGAGAGCTTACTCACTGACTTATGCAGTCATTCTTTCATAGAAGAGATATTCACTGAGTCCTTCCCCGGTACATGTCAAGCAAGCCCCACACCTGCTGTCTCAGCATACACTGTTAAAAATTCAGGCTCGATTCCTACCCGTGTGACGTTTGCAGAGTAGTGGAAGTGCACTGGGGGAGATGGGAAACTAGGAGAAGCATCATTAAAGTGTGAGAAGAGGAAGCGATAGGAAGGGCTGGCACTAAGAGGAACACACCCCAATTCAAGCACATCCACAAGAAGGAAAAGCAAACTGACAAGGCTCTGGGAAGACACTGAGGCACATGAGCAGGAATGGGTGGGAACAGAGAATGGAACAGAGAAAGGGATCCTTAATAGCACAAGAAAGGGAAGGGACAGGAGAAAGAGCAGGGCAAAGAAGCTGATCCTATTGCCATATAGCTTTAAATAGTGCTGTCTTCTCTGCCCATTCGGCAAGCCCCACTCTCATCCCTTCCCTGCCGCAAATGCTTCCCTATGTGAGTCAGTAGCTAGAGAAACAGCTCACACACACATACACACACACACACACACACACACACACACACACACACACACACACACACACTCCACCTGACGAAATCTCCCTAGCTGGGACAGTAACCCAATAACACAGCTTCTGCTGAGCTGCAGCGAGACTTGTGCGAGAGCTGGTGATGAGTTCCTGCTATGCCCCAAGAACACATGGTGTTCAGCCTGCCAGACCACCAGGCAGTCTCAGAGCTGGAAGGAGGTGGGTAGACACGACAATTATGTTTTATGCCTGGTTTTTAAAAGGAAGCCCCAACGCCTTCCAAATGTGCTGTTTTCCTCACAGCCAACCTGCTTATCAAATAATAACTAAAATTGCTATCAGGCTACAGGGTAGCTCAAGTTTCCTCATATGTGTCATTGAAGATCAAGTTTTTTTTTAGACAAGAAGCAGTAATGTATGTGGAAGTGCTTCACAAACTACAAAGCTTTCTATCTCAATCAGATAGATTGGTTGCTGGTTGCAAGCAAGAAGCCAGCTCTGGATACCTTAAGTAGAAAGGGGATATTAAAATGCTCTCAGGGGTTCGTAGGGGTTTGTAGAACCATCAAAATGCTGGAGTAATGATGGCAGGAGACATGAATAGGAATCAGGGTGGCTCTGGAGAATGAAAAAGCAGTTAAGTGTCACACCGTCTTTTAGCAGGAACAGGCTGGCTGCCCGCAAATACTCCCATATCATCACAAATTACTCTAGAGTGAGTGACACGATATAAAGAGAATCAGAATTCAATTTTCAGTGGAAGTGTCTAATTGACCAACTGTATGTCAAAGCAGGGAGAGACATACTTGGCCCTTCTGACCTCCACCAGAACTATTATGATGAGTGTCCCCCAAAATGAGGAAGGGGTTGAATACCAGGCAGAAGCGGGGGAGTGGAAGATGTCTACTAGAGGCTCCATAAAGTCTTATCATATGTTGTTTTCTGCATATATAAGAAAGGTAGTATGATAGTGAAAAATCCTCAGTCCTAGAGCCACAAAGAGTTCTGTTAAATACGTGTATATTAGCGTGCTGTAGAACAGAGTGTGGTTCGGGCAGCTTAGACTTTCCATCCAGAGGGGTCTCCTAGGATGTAGGAAAAGTGCTGGATCTGGAATCAAGTCTTTCTCAGAAATTTAATCTCAAATTCTCTTTTGGGCAATTCTTTTTACTCAAATTTCCTCATCTATAAAATAGAGATAAAATCTGTCCTCCTACCACAAGAGTATGCTAGAAGAATAAACACTGTGCCTCTTGAGCCATAAATACCTCAGAGTATGTGAGACTATGAAGACCAAAAGTTATGTGTTTGCACATCACTACTCTCAAAGAGAATGTACCAGTATGCCTCAGTTAACTGCATCTATAAAATGAGTATTCTGAAAAGTATTTCCTTCATAGGATCCTTATGAAAATGAAATGATTTAATATATAAAAAGTGATTGCTACTATAGCTGGCATAGAATAAGTGTTCAGTTAACAGTAGGTGCTAATATTATAGTTATTGTAGTTATCATGTTATTGCTATGGTTTAAATGTTCGTCTCCTCCAAAACTCATGTTGACAATTTATTGCCATTGTAACAATATTAACATGTGGGACTTTTGGGAGGTGATTAGGCCACGAGGGCTCCACACTCATGGGTGGGATTGGTGCCATTACAAAAGAATGAGTTCCTCCGCCTCTTGCTCTGTCTCACATTCCATCATGTGATAATACAGCAAGAAAGCCCTTGTCAGATGCCAGCACCTTGATATTGGACTTCCCAACTTCCCGAACTGTGAGCCAATAAATTTCTTTTCATTATAAATTGCCCAGTCTCAGATATTCTGTTACAGCAGCACAAAATGGACTAAGACAGCTTTTGTTGTTGTTATCAAATGTTCGGGCATTATACTCAATGTTGAAAGAATGAAAACTTTCTAATATCAGAACCAAGGCAAGGATGCTCACTTTCACTTGTTCTATTCAACATAATACTGGAAGTTCTAGCCA
The DNA here is from genome assembly GCF_000956105.1 of Propithecus coquereli. Classification (NCBI taxonomy): domain Eukaryota; kingdom Metazoa; phylum Chordata; class Mammalia; order Primates; family Indriidae; genus Propithecus; species Propithecus coquereli. The sequence goes on along the minus strand of NW_012148618.1, from coordinate 16,236,286 downwards.
GAGCAATTAGGCAAGACAAAGAAACAAGAACATCAAAATCAGAAAGAAGTAAAATGATCTCTGTTTGCAGATTATATAATGTTATATGTAGAAAATCATAAAGATTCCACACCAAAAAAAAAAAAACCTGTTAGAACTAATAAATGAATTCAGCAATGTAGCAGGATACAAAGTCAACTCAAAAACTCACT
>NW_012148618.1:16215973-16236045 GCF_000956105.1 Propithecus coquereli | reverse complement strand
GAAGAAGTAAAACCATCACTATTGGCAGATGACATGATCTATACAGAAAATCCAAAGGAATCCATACACACACACACACCAAAAAAAAAAAAACCTGTTAGAACTAATAAATGAATTCAGCAATGTAGCAGGATACAAAGTCAACTCAAAAACTCACTTGCATTTCTATACACTAACAATGAATAATCTGAAAAGGAAATTACAAAAATAATTTCATTTATAATAGTATCAAAAATAATAAAATACTTAGAAATTAACCAAAGACCTGTACCTTGAAAACTACAAAGCATTACTGAAATAAATTTTAAAAAATATAAATAAAGGGAAACACATTCCGTGTTAGCAGATTGGAAGACTTAATATTGTTAAGATGTCAATACTACCCAAAGTGATCTACAGATTTAATTCTGTACCTATCAAAATCCCAATGATGTTTTTTGCAGAAATAGAAAAACCTATCATAAAATTTATATAGAATCTCAAGGAACCCCAATTAATCAAACAATCTTGAAAAAGAAGAACAAATTTGGAAGTCTCACAATTTCTGATTTTAAAACTTACGATAAAATCAAAACAGTGTGATACTGGCATAAAGTACTGGTAATCAAAACAATGTGATACTGGCATAAAGACAGACATATAGATCCATGGAATAGAGGGCCTAGAAATAAATCCTTACATAATAGTCAAATGATTTTTGACAAGAGTACCAAAACCATTTAATGGGAAAAGAATACTCTTTTAACAAATGGAAAACTGGATATACAAAAGAATGAAGTTGGACCCTTCCCTGATCCTGTATGTAAAAATTAAATCAAAATGGATCAAAGACATAAACGTAAGCCTTAGAAGAAAACACAGAGAGAAATCTTTGCAACATTGGATTTGGCAATGATTTCTTAGGTATGACACTAAAAGTGCAGGCAAGCAAAGACAAATCGAACTTTATGAAAACTTAGAAATTTTGTGTATCAGAAGAAAGTGTCAACAGACCAGAAAACAACTCACAGAATGACAGAAAATATTTGTAAATCCTATACCTGATAAGGTATTAACATGCAGAATATATAAAGAACTCCTCAAACTCAACAAAAACAACAACAAAAAAAGATTTTAAAATGGGCAAAAGACTTGACAAAGATATACAAATGTCCAGGCTGGGCGCAGTGACTTACACCTGTAATCCTAGCACTCTGGGAGGCCGAGGCAGGTGGATCGCTCAAGGTCAGGAGTTCAAGACCAGCCTGAGCAAGAGCGAGACCCCATCTCTACTAAAAATAGAAAGAAATTGGCCAAACAACTAAAAATAGAAAAAATTAGCTGGTCATGGTGGTGCATGCCTGTAGTCCCAGCTACCTGGGAGGCTGAGGCAGGAGGATCACTTGAGTCCAGGAGTTTGAGGTTGCTATGAGCTAGGCTGACACCACGGCACTCTGGCCTAGGCAAGAGAGTGAGACTCTGTCTCAAAAAAAAAAAAAAAAAAAATGAAAAGAAAACAACAAGTGTTGGCAAGGATGTGGAGAAACTGGAACCCTTGTGCACAATTGGCGGGGATGTAAAATGGTACAGCCACTGTGGAAAACAATATGGTGGTTTCTCCAAAAATTAAAAATAGAATTACCATATGATGCAGTAATTCCACTTCTGGGTATATACCCAGAAGAATTGAAAGAAGAGTCCCAAAAAGATATTTATACACCCATGTTTATAGCAGCATTATTCACAATAGGTAAAACATGGAGGCAACCCAAGTGTCCATCAACAGATGAGTGGATTTTATAAAATGAAAAGAGTTATGGAGATGGATAGTGGTGATGGTTGCACAACACTATGAATGTATTTAATCCCACTGAATTGTACACATAAAACGGTTAAGATGGTAAATTTCATGTTATGTGTATTTTACCATAATAATAGAAGTTGAATCTGAGAGTGGGAGTGATACTCACAAGAGATGAAGCAAAAACTGGAGGAGGCCCCAATCTATCCTCAGACTCCTCAGGCAAATGAATGCATGCTGCTGTTCCTTCTGCCTCAAGAGCCAGAGCTAGTGAGTGGGAGGCCTCCTTTGGAGCTGATGTTTGGTTGCTTTTCAGTGTTGATCCCTTCAAGATACTTCTTTCTTCCCAAACCTGCCTCATCCTAGTGGTGAGTCCCTTAATCCCAGTCTCTATTCCCTTGGTCTTTTATGTCATGGTTGCTTATTATTCCCTCTAATAAAGCTATGTATAATGTAATAAATTGTGTCTCTCCAAGGAAAATAGAAATCCATTTCAGTTCATGGGAACTGTGTCATCTTCATCTTCTTGGAGCCAGGACTTAGCACATCTTTTACCTGATAAAAGTATGTTGGGCTCCATGAAACAGTTCCTAGGGTAAGAATATAAGTGCCAAACAGGAGCTAAAACAGGCTGCCTCAAAGGACTGTTAAAAATCCAGCAAATTCATAACTCACGTTTGATAAGTAGCCGGAGGGCTAGTATTCAATAAAAAACTCATGAATGGGGGGAAGTATGGAGATCTAAGCCTTCCTGACCCCTGGAACAGGTAGCGGTTCTTCTACTAGTTCATCTATCTCTTCTCCATGCATGTTTTGAACAAAGGAAAAGTAAGTCTAGAAAGGAGCTCTTGAGTGGCTGTGAAGTTGCATCCTTGAGGTCCTGGCCAGTGAGCATGTCCCTGGAAGGCCTGGGGACTCCCATAGTTCCAGATGAAGCATTAACAATGGAGGGCACTTAGGCCTGATTTTGGTAATGCTGTTATCCATGGGCCATTGACATAACCCTGAAAAACTTGCTGAAGCCCCAAAAGAGACGCAAATGAGTGAAAGCAGCCAGAGTCTCCTGCCAGTCAGTAACGTTGACGCTGGGGCCAGCCACCAACATCAACATCCAGGGAGGCCCCTACCAAGGGTATTTCTCTAGGAAACGCCACTTAAGGCTTCTTTGTTTCCTCTCAACTACTCTTTACTTTCCTCCCTCTTTCTTACTCCCATTCTCTTTCCTCCCAGTGCTTTCTCACCTTTCCCTCCCAGATGTCTCTTCCTCTCCCAGGAACCTCTACTACAACACCATGCCCAAAATGTAGTCAGCCTTGTCAGTCAGGGGAGAAGTTTTGGTAAAAATGAGATACAAAACTTTGATCCCTGTATGACCTGCACTGCACATTTGAAATCCAGTGATTTCATAGATAAGTAGTATCCAGCTATGGCCCAGGAGATAGGAAGCCTAAGTTGTTTTTATTGTTGGGAAGAAGAAACTCAAAGCCATGCTGAAGAGTTTGTTACATATACAGATGATAGGATAGCAAGATTAAGGCACCATCTTACTCCAAGTACTAACTGGGGTCACTGCATGTGACTATTCACAGTTATAATGTGGCAACAGAGCACAGGAGGAGTTCTGGTGAATCACCTGAGTTCTGCACACATTCCTGCCTGCCCCACTGTGCAGATGCAGCCTCCCTCCCCTGCTAGCTGATGGTCAACTACTCCTACTAGCACAGCCACTCCTCTCGTGCCTGCTGTTCCCTGGACACAAAAGTGCAAAGTGCCCCGTCAGCAACCACAACTTATAGTTCAGTGGGACCTTTATTGTGTCCCTGGCAAGAGTGTGTTCCCTTTGGGGATCAGGACCTCCAACCATGCAGAGCCCAGAGTTGCAGGGAAAGAAAGCACAAAATCCTCCAGTGGGTCACTGGAAATGATAGTAAGTGGGTCATTGGCAATGATGGTAAGTGGGACCACTCCTGCTTCCACCCCTTGGTTTCCAGGCTCTTGTATCCTTCCTGCTGAGGACACAGCACTATATAGAGATGACATAGCACCATGTATCACTGACTTAATAAATGCACCACGTCCTGAAAGATAGCACTCCATCCTTTAACATCCTCTCTCAGAGTTGGGGCTTTAGTTGTGACTTTAGACCATTCCAACAATCTATAAGACCAGTTACCTCTGGGTGTTCATGTCACAACCAGAGAATCCCATGGTCATGACCCACTCCCACATCTCCTTCGCTTGAAGTGGATCCCCTGGTTGGATGCTCTGCTATATGGGATTCGTACCTGTGAATCAGGCATTCCCTAAATCTCCAGATAGAAGTGCTGGCTGAGGCTCTGTGGACAGGAAAACCACACAACAATATTCATTTACTGTTTGCCTTAGAGTTATGTTAACTCTCCCACCTTCTATCATAATATAGTCTGAGAGATCTGGACCTCTTGGGTTATCCAAGGAATATCATACTGATCCATGACACTGAAATGACATCAAGTTGATTGGACAGGACCAGTCAGAGTGGGCAAGTACTCTAGAGGCCTTGATAAGACACATGCATTTCAGAGGATGGGAGATAAACCCTAGGAAGACTCCAGAACAGGACATTTCAGTGACATTTTTAGAGGTCCAGTGGTTGGAGGTGTTCTGAAATATCCCTTTCTAAAGTAAAAGGCAAATTGCCACATCTTCTAACCCCATCACCAAGAAGAAAGACAGTGTGTTCTGGAGGCAACACATTCCACCCTGCTGATATTTTTATAGCATATATACAAGATGACATAGAAAGTTATCAAGTTTGAGTGGGGCTGGAACAGGACAGGGTGTTGCAGCAGGTCCAAGCCACAGTGCAGTCAGCTCTGCCAGCAGAACCCCATGGTGCTGGAGGTGGGAGTGGTGGGAAAAATGCAGTATGACCACTGAATGGGTCTGCAGGCTCACTGGGCCCATTGTAAACTGGACTTCTTTCCAGAACCTCATTTTTACCTGGTTCCCATAGGGGGTGACCCATAGGCTCCCACTCTAACAGGAAAGCCATAATGCTTCTTTGAGTCTCTTGGTATCAGTGAAACTCAGACCCTTTGTCCAACAGTCCTAGAAAAGTCTGATTATTCCCCCTTTCCCGGTGTATAGTCACCCAAGTAAATGGCCATAGGTCCCTGGAGCAGACTGGGGGAATCGTCATGGCATGTATTTGCCATAGTGTTGCAAGGTTCCTCCTCCAGCCACCCCTTCAGAAAATGGGCTCCAGATCTGCAAATTGACTCAAGTCTGGGAACTGAGCTTTTTATTGAAATGATTGCTCTCAGACTCTTGCTCCTGCAATTTTGCTTTTTTTAAAAAAAATAGACCAAGGGTCAGCAAATAACGGCCCATGAGCCAAATCCAGTCAACCACCTGTTTTTGTAAATGAAGTTTTATTGAAACACAGCTACAGTCCTTTGTTTATACACTGTCTATGACTGATTTTGTGCCACAGCAGCTGAGCTGAGCAGCTGCAACAGAGAGCATATGACTTGCAAAGCCTAAAATATTTACAATCTGGCCTGTTACCTAAAAAGTTTGTTGACCCTTGTTATAGACACTAAGCAGCACCCCTGTTGATTGTCTGCCTATCTTGGCCCTAGGCGCAAATAGACACCATGCTCCATAGACCATTTCCACAACCTCCCTACCCCTGCTGGTAAAGCCCATTGACTGCTCCTCGAACCCTGTCTTTTGGCAGGGACCTCTCGCCTGGCCTCTGGCAGTTAAGCACAACCTCCTGGCTTCCATCACGCCCATAGATGCTGACCAGCTCAGTTTGTGACCATGCTCCTACCATCATCCCCAGCCTGCAGAACTCCATAGCAATGGTGCCTTTCTCACCAGGGCATTTTGATGGCCAGGTGGATGGTGTGTGCTGTGTGCCCTCTCATGGGACATGGTGGGTCTTTTGGCCTTACATAATATAGCCCTCCCAACATATCCACTTCCTTCAGCCTCTTTATTCCTTCCTGTACTCTCTGCCTGAGTGAAGAAGAGAAGGAAGGTTGTGGGGAAGCACCCTAAACTGCTGAGCAGAGCTTCAGCAAAGCCAATGGGGAATTCTTGAACCAAGGTCAGCCATCAGAGAAGCCCCATGTCTCCCAGGAGTGGACCTGCCTTAGCATCCCTGCCATGCTCAACCATCTCCAGGAGCAGCCTGTAGGAAGCGCGCCCCAGTGCAGGTGCAGACAGGGCTCAGAGCACAGTGCTGGGGCCCTTGGCAGTTATGCTCCCTGAGGCTGGAGGTGTGTGAGGCATGTATCCACATGGCCAACAGAGGAAGTCAGAACGAAGACTAGGGTGGGTGTGACACAGTCTGCTTTAAATGCCAGTCTGCATCTTTAATAACAGGTCTGACTTGCAAGGTGGTACAAGCTGCTGCTCAAGGTGACACCTCTCTTTGGGGAGGGGAGGGTGAGTCAGCAGAATGAGAGGGCTCCCGAGCGGACCGCAGAGGGGCAAAGTGATTCATGTGTGCCTCACCTCTTCTCTCCTTGCTATTATACTGTCAATCCAAACAGGAAAGGAGTACTTGCCCTCATGAGAAGCAATCTCTTCCTTGTTCCTCTGTTCTGGGACAGTGAATTTGTGGACCTCAGGATTTGCCATCTGAGGCCTGGGCTGCGAGGTGATTAGAGGCCAGAAACAACCCATCCGTGATGAGTACGTTTGTCTGGGCACTGCCACTGCACCAAGAGCCATGGGATACAAGGCGTCTCAGAATGTTAACGCTGGAAGAGTTTTAGGGATCACCTTGCACATTTTCGCCTGAGGGAATCTAACTTGCTCCGGTGAGAAACACCTGACTTCTAGTTGCAGCTATGTTCTTTCCCCAAAGCTATAAAGGTGCTGCAAAAGAGATGGAACTAACTAGTAGGCTGCAGACCCAGAAATGCAGGCCCAGGAAGGCAACATTAAAGACAGCTCTCTCCACGTGGTGGTGGTGGTAAAATATCTCAGAATGGTCCTGCCTTATTGGGAACGTCCCAGCCATTCCAGAGTAGTTCATTTCTCCCAGCAGCTTCATCTTCCTTCTGTCTGCTTCAGCATCATTAGCAGCGCAAGGGAAGGCCCCTGGGCCACATCTCACCCAGTTCCAGTCTCACTGTTGCTTGTATTTATCCCTAAAGGTGTTGAGTTTTAGGGTCCGTCTAGAATTAGAGCAACCTTGCAGGAAAATCAAAGAAGAGCTCTGTGCATCCTTACCACTAGGCTCTCTCCCAATGAGGAAACTCATGCTGCCTTCACTTTTCTTTTTCCAATATTGCCAAACCAGATAAAGAGAATTAGCAGAACTAGGCACGGTGGCTCACACCTGTAATCCCAGCAACTCCGAAGGCCAAGGCAGGAGGATCACTAGGATGACGCCACGGCACTCTAGCCCGGGCAACAAAGTGAGACTCTGTCTCAAAAAAAAAAAAAAAAAAAAAAAAATGACCTAGGCACAGTAGTGCACACCTGCAGTCCCAGCTACTGGGGAGACTGAGGCAAGAGGATCGCTTGATCCCAGGAGCTGGAGGCTGCAGTGAGCTATGATCATACCACTGCACTCCAGCCTGGGCAACAGAGGGAGACCTTGTCTCTAAAACAAACAAAAAAAAAGAGAGAGAGAAAGGAGAAAATTAGCAGATGAAGTGGTGTCCATTCCTAGGGTCTTCAGTTTATGAAAATTCCCCTGTGACATGGTAGCTTTAAGTTTTTGCCAAAATCAAATCCCAGCCCCACCACTTACCTCTGTGTGGTCCTGGGCAGTTACCCAAACTCAATGTGTCTCAGCTTCCTCATCTGTAAAATGGTAATAACGATAGCTACCTCCTAAGGTTGCTGCTATGAGATAACATGTGTAAAACACCTGACATATAACAAATGCTCAACAGAGCTGGGGCTCTGAATTTTAGATTTCAGAATGAGCTGGAAGTAAATTTGGGATTAGAAATCCAGCCAGAGATATGAACACTTTAAGAAAAGAAACTGGACAAAAGAAGAGAAACACCCAACTAGCAATGAACACGGGTGTGTGGCTGAGAGCAGGATTGCATCTGCATGCTGGTCATTGATGTCTTCTTCCTTGAATTCCTGGATTAGCAGACATGGAAATACATGAACTCCGAAGTAGGATCCTTATTATTAAATTAAACAATACATATTAAAACACTTTGAAAAAATATAACATACTAGAGCAACCTAATAGACAATGATAATGTTAGATGCCAATGATAGTTGCAATAAATAGAGACATGTTAAGGTTAGCTTGTACATGGGAGAAGCAGGGGACAGGAGGATGATACTGTAAAAATGTTTGTGGAAATGTGGAAAACGTAAATCTTAGCCCAGTAATCGAATCCCGAAGGAACCCAAGAAAAGTCCAGCACCCAGGTCTCACAGAGCCTCATACAAGAAAATTTTTCAGGATCCAAGGCATTGAGGGGTCTGATTACTTTGTCCCCTTTCACAAGTGTAAGTTCCTGGATCCCTACTCATCCCCACTTAACACTCACTTGCTCTGTCTGCATCTGTGTGTTCTCACTTTTCCTGCAATAAAGTGCTGATTCTCTCTGAGCATTCTGGTGCACATTCCCAAGACAGTGAGTGATCAAGACAGTGAGTGACTAAGCTCTACAGTCCCCATCCGGTAGAGCTTCTGCTGTCACTGATTAGCCCATGGCTTGGCTGCCCGAGGGTCAGGTGCCCACCCCAGATCCAATCAGCTAAGTAAGGCCCGACATCACGAGGTCAGGTGCACAAAAACAGAGCTCCCAGGCGCTTTGCTCACAGCAAGATCTTTGAACTGGAATGTTTTTCTTAAAAGAGGATTCTGAGCATGGCTGATGATAATGATAGATTAAATGACCATGATTGGAAGAAAAACAAAAAACAAAAAAACCTCGAGCCCAACATTAAACTAGAAGACTCAAAAAGTTAAAAAAAAAGTTGTTTTAAGTGCTATCAAATGTTTCAGATAGATTGCTTCCAAGAATCTCATTGTTTAAATAAAAGGTCAGACCATACAGAAAATCATGACTTACCTAAAAAGCTATAGTTAAAAGGCTTATCAAACCAATCGAGACGATGCTAGAATTTGTAGAACGAGGGGAACAAAGAGTACCACAAGATGGCAGCATTATCCCATCTGTGCTTCACCTGGGCGTTGACTGAGAGGTGCTAGTCTACTGGGCCTGCTCTCAAACTGCCCACCTCTTCCCTGGAGCTGTTTTTAAGAGTACTGAACAGCTGCTAGTTGATGGAGAAGTATAAATCTAAATGGTAGATGTGGCATCTATTTTTGTAACCTCAAGTTCACTCATTCGAGCTCATTTGGAGCTCATTTCTGAGCTCATTTTGTTCCTAAGATCTTGAGACTGGTTATTATTTTTTAGTCTAATTAAATATGTAATTAGGCATGGAAGCAGTAGCTTGAATTATCCAAAGATTGCAGGCTACTTAGCCATGTATGAATTGCAGAAATTCAATTTTTTTATTGTAATATTACTTATTTGGCATTTATGTAATCCAGTTTTTTATTATAGCGATTTTTAATCTATGCATCTCTCTCTCTCCTACAAGATTCAACTCAATCCCAAAATATATATTGAAAAACAACTGTGAATATAAATTTTATGTGGCAACTTTGCTAGGCCATGTTACCCAGATATTTAATCAAACACTAGTCTAGATGTTGCTGTGAAGGTACTTTTAAATAAGATTAAATTTAAATTAGTAGACTTTGAGTCTACTAACGGTGGGGGAATCTCCATAATGGTGGGGGAGTCATCCAACCAGTTGAATGCTGTAAGAGAAGAAGGTCCAGGAGGAAGAGGGAATTCTGTCTCCAGACTGCCTTTGGACTCAAACTGCAATATAAACTCTTCCCTGGGTCTCCAGCCTGCCGGCATGCACTGCAAATTTTAGACTTGCCAGCCCCCACGATCATGTAAGCCAATTCCTTAAAAATATCCCTTTCGGGAGAACCCTGACTAATACAACTATAGGCTAGGCACTGCACCATGGAATAAAAAGGTGATGAAGAAATATCTTTAATCCTTTGTTGGGAAAATTCCCTGCCAAAACCAAGAACTGCCTCCGTAAGTAGAGGGCAAGCTCAGGAAGAGGTAGACTACTCCAGGTTGTAGGTAGTCAAAGATTTATTCAGGGGAAATTTATATAGCAGGCAGTCTTGGGTAGCAGCAAAAAAGTAGATCTCTGCATTTGCAATGTACACCTGTCTAACCTTTTATACCATGAAAATGAAAGGGAAAAGGAAAAAAAAGTCACTAATCGCATGTAAAGCCATCTGGTTGCTTTCTTAATTTATTTACCTTCTACTTACAGAGATTGTTTGGTTCCCTACAATCAACATTCCTAAGACGGGAGTTTTCAGGAAGCAGCAGTTATCTTGGCCTTCTGGTCACTGTGTCCTAGAACTCACTTCGCAGTAATTGTGTTGCCTAATACACAATTTCACAACATCTTGAAAGACACATGAACATATAACTAATACTGTGAGAGCTAAGGCAAATGTGTTATGGAAGTACCATGGGAACACAGAAAAAGAGAAATTATTTGGGTGGCAGGGAGAAAAACCATAAGAGATAACATTTGAGATGCAAAGAATGAACAGGTATCCAACAGGCAAACATTATAGGCAGAGGAAACCCTAGAAACAAAAATAAATGTGCAAAAAGGGGCCCTCACATAGATATGTGAGTTCAGGGTACTGAAATAGAACATCCAACATTTGAGCTCTTACTATTTTGTTAAGGACTTTTATAAAAATATCATGGAATTTCACAACCTTATGAAGCTAAAACTCTTATCCCAACTTTAGTTTCAGAAACAGGAATACCGACCGGGTTTAAGCAATTTGTCTAAGGCCCCAAATCAAGTAAGAATATGAACCAAAGCAGTCTGACTTCAGAGTCCTCAGTCCTAACCACTATATTACTAAGGCCCTATATGCACAAAGTGGAGGCCGGGAACCTTCAGGTTTATAGACATGTTTTTGTTTCTTAGTATTCCCTTGTGCTTTTTAACTGTCTTTTCTAATGAATAAGTCAAGCTTAAAAATAAGAGTGTAAAGCATCCATACATTCTTGGAGTCATTTTCAGCCCCATCCTTATCAGGATTTGAACATTGCAAGGTTCCTGGAGCCCATTAGGAATATATTTATGGCCTAAACCAGAATTAACAGCTATAAACTTTTCTTCAGTTTACAATGAAGTAACAGTAGTGGGCAACTTTTTGCTACTTTTAACCTAAAAGTGGATTAGGTGGATTTTATTAATTTATGATTCTTTTTTTTTTTTTTTGAGACAGAGTCTCACTCTTTTGCCTGGGCTAGAGTGAGTGCCGTGGCGTCAGCCTAGCTCACAGCAACCTCAAACTCCTGGGCTCAAGCAATCCTTCTGCCTCAGCCTCTCAAGTAGCTGGGACTACAGGCATGCGCCACCATGCCCGGCTAATTGTTTCTATATATTTTTAGTTGTCCAATTAATTTCTTTCTATTTTTAGTAGAGACGGGGGTCTCGCTCTTGCTCCAGGCTGGTTTCGAACTCCTGAGCTCAAACAATCCGCCCTCCTCGGCCTCCCAGAGTGCTAGGATTACAGGCGTGAGCTACCGCGCCCAGCCCAATTTATTATTCTTTACATGCTTATAAGCCTCCATTATTCAGGGTGTGTACATGAAGGATAAATTACCTTGACCTTCCACAATGGTCTCAGGCTGTCCCTTTCTCTTTCTCAACTACCACCCCCATCCCACCCTAAATTTTACCCAAGATCTCTTTGTCCTTCCTTTATATTGTTTCTTTGGAATTTTGTTTTAAACCCTTTTCAAATTACAGTCATTAGAACTGACTACTCATTTCTCTCTTACTGGCTTTGAAAATAAAACCTGTCTTACTCAAATGTTAATCTGAAGACTAGATGGCATCTGGCCACATTAATGCAACCTGAGCTAAAACAGGAATAACTAGTAACAGAACAAATCTTAAATATCTGATAAATCTGAACAAACATAGATAGGAACTACCTTCATCCAAAAGAAAAATCTAGAAACTAAATAACTTCTTAAAATATGTGCACAGAGAAGACTGGATGTTAAATGATTAAGAATCATTGTTTTGGAGCAGGAGTCCCCAACCTATGGTGAGTTGTATAATTACTTCACTATGTTACAATGTAATAATAACAGAAATAAAGTGTACGATAAATGTAATGTGCTTGAATCATCCTGAAACCATCCGCCCCTCCCCAATCCATGGAAAAAGTGTCTTCCATGAAAACGGTCCCAGAGCCAAAAAGGTTGGGGACTGCTGCTTTGGAGGGTATTTTAGATAGACAGACAGACAGACAGACAAAGGTTTCATATGAATCTGATGAAATCTAGACCCAATCCTGAGAAATACACATACACAAAATTGTGGGAGAAATTTATGAGAGCTCATGTCCCCTCCAAAAGTCATCCACAGAAGTCCCTCAGGGGTCCAAGACCTCCAAGTTTAAAAAAATTAAAAACCTGACCTAAATATTCGATTAGCTGGAAATTTCCATTACTTACAGCTATACCCACAGGGATGCTTTGGAAGCACTTTCTACCAAACCACTAAAAGGAGTAGCGATTATTTTTATTTCCAAAGAATAGTGAAGAACTTTATGAAGTTGGGTTATTTCAACTACAATCTTTTCACACTTTCTATCACCCTTCTGAAAGGAATTTCATGAGTGGATCCATAATTCTGTGACATAATAGATGGAGATTAAGAGGAAGATGATGGGAGAGGAGATCAAAAGAGTAAAATATTTGAAATAATGTACATAAAGGGGAGTATATGGTGCTATGCACAGAATGGTGCTTGATAAATGACATCAGATAATTCAGTGACTTTTTTATTAAATATGTAAAAAGTAGCTCTCATCTTACAAGCTCAAAATCAGACAAATGTATGAGGGTACATAAAGTGGTATATTTATAAACTGTATCCACCCAAAAACTCACTCTGGACACAATCTATTAACATATTACATTCAACGTCTGCATATTTACATGACACTTCTACAAAATAAATACAAAATGAACTCCCATAATTTCAGTGCAGTACACATTTGATATAGTTTCAAAACAAAGGCAATTTTTTTAGCCAAAACCCAGAAACTTCCTAAATACGTATTCACTATTTTGTACAAAAATACAGTAAGACTAATTGTAAGGGTTCCACTCAGGTTTAGTCAGTAAGATATGTTTCTATGTTACTGAAATACAGCTAAAGTTTTAGATTTTAATTACCAAGATAACAGTACTTCTGATTCACAACTGACTTTAAAATAGTGGATGCTAATATATATTCATTTGATGAAATTTTTAAAAGTCTTCAAAACTTAAATGATACAATTCTGAAAGTAGATGTGCCTTGCCATTCATTCAATAAACATGATTTATTTTAATACAGGTCACAAAAGTTCAATTTAACTAACCAGAATTCTATATCTCTTTCCTGCCTACAAGGGTTCAGTCTTAAATCTGACTATATCAAAAGCAGCAGTTCAGAATTTATTTCATAAGGTTAATCCTAAGAGTTACTGGGTAGCTTTTAAACTATTTCACTGCTTATAAATAAAAATCTTTAGATAGTCTATACCAGTGGGTCCTTACATCATATCTGGGAGCTCTTTAAAAAATACATGGGCTCCACATCATAACTTATGATCAAGAATCCAGAATGTCTGTATTTTTTTTTTTAAGTTTCCAGGTGATAATACTATGCAGCTTAGTGTGGGAAACCCTGACCTAAACCACTAGACCTGTGGTTCTCAACTTTTAAGGTAAATCAGAATCACTGGGGGAAACTTTAAAAACAAAAAAAAACAAACAAAAAATCCAGACGTGCTTTAGTAAATTGAGAATGGTATCCAGGAACCAGCATTTTAAACAACTATTGCAGTTGGTCCAAAACCACTCTGAGAAACAATGCCCTGCCTTTGTCAGATATATTATAAATGAGTACATTCAGCAATTTAGGTGATATTGTCCTGCAAGCCCTAATATATCCTGCCTTAAGCAGTTATGGTAAGTGTTCGACGGCAACACTAAGCCTTTTCAAATAAAATATATTTAAATTCTTAAATACGAGGTCAAAGTAAATGAATTGTGAAGTCATAATTCATTCATTAAAGAAGGAAAAGGCTCTTTTGAACAAACTATTTAAATCTTTAAACAGACCAGTTCTTAACACTCAAATCTAATGCTTTCTCCGTCATTAGCCTGATATGTGATCAGAGGTAGTGATTCCAGCTTACCAAAAATGTAATATGAGTTCTAAAAGATACACATTCTAAATGCATACCTTCGCAGGTTCTGTACAGTCCCTATGTAGTAGGAGACCAGTTAGATATTAAATAGTACCAAAACAGTGAATAATATGTTCTCGATTTTAAACTTCATAACATTTTCCTCACATAATAAGTTCCTACATAAAATATCAGAAAAAAATTCTAGAAAACACCAAAGATATCATGCTGCCTCTTTTGTGAAGCTATTTACTAATTTTCCACCATTCCTACCATTTATCTATAAAGCGCATAGTTGTTACATACCATTCTACTTTATGAATTTTTTAAAAGCACAGAAACCGTATCTCAGTGTGTGATGACTAAGTATTATAAATATATAAGCTCATTTGAGCATGTGATAGCTCCATCACCTCCATCAAACTTTAGGAACAGATATAATCTACTTTGAATCCAAGAGCTACAGAAGTAGCAACACCACCACTAAGAAGCAGAGAGAGTGCATGGTTAGTAGAATCTATCTGGCATCTTGCTTACCTACATTATGTCTAAAGTGCCATCATATCCTGTGCATGCATTTTTCCATTATGTTCTTCACAAAGGCTTACAGGGGCTTCGATGATTAAATAGTTGTCATTTCTTCTTTACTAAGCGATAAGAAGGCAATTACCAAAAATCAGCATTGTACTGCCAGAAAGGCAAGTAGTCATTTCATAAAATAACAAATGGAAACTTTGAAATCTACATTCATTAAGAAGCTAAAAAAATTATACTAATTTTTAACCACTAGAATCTAGACTCATAACAAACCATTTTCCGGTTTATAAAATGATTCAAGGCCAAAATAATGAATTTTAAAATTAAACAAAAGTTGAAAAAATTACATAAAAATATCAAAACCAAGTAACATTATGTAAGTTACTTAGAAAGAAAGGCTTTTGAATGGCTGAAATGAAGACATGGAGACACAGCAATCATGGTATAAGGCACTACCTCAACTTCAGTCTACACTTAGGTCATCTTAATCCAGATATGGGCTAGGGAAAGAAAACACACAAACACAACTTTTCATGTCCTTTTAGCTGGTCTGGCAGTTAACTGCTTTTCTCTTTCAAATTCCTTCTCTCGTTGCTGCTCCCTTTCCAACTCTTCTTTTTGCCTCTTCTGCTGCAGTTTAAGGGCTCTTTTCTATGTCAAAAAAATTTAAAACCAAGAAAACAATCAAAGGTTACAGGTTATGACCTAATTTAAAAATAATAATGCTTTGATTTGAGGTAATCAATACATATTAATAAATTTAATATTTAACGTTTAAGTTGGTTTGGAGTAATTTAAAGGTCTCTTTTATCCAAAAAAAGAGCTGTTACTCTAAGCTCTTATTAAATGAGAACTGCAGAAAATATCCAGAGAATATGAGCTACTAGCCCGGCTATTAGTAAAGAAGATCAGAGTGGGGTTCAAAAACGTGACATTTTTTAAAAGAAAACAATGTATCATAAATTGAGTATGCTATTGTATATCGAGGTATAAAAAGTCAAAAAAAAATACTGAAGAAAAACAATAAACCTCTACTTTTGTAAAGAACATAAAACAATTTTCAACTCACTTTTAATTTTGATGTCTTTTCATGAAGCATCAGCATCTCTTTTCTTATATTCACCAATTTGGCATGATAGTGTTTAGCCTCAGTGAACTTGACATGGGAAAAAAAAATGAAGAGTCAAGTTAAAGTACACTGAAATATCAAAATGGATAAATAAATCAATGCCAATATTACAGTTCGTTCTTCCTAAATTGGTCAAATTTTTTTAGAGTCTTAATTATCTCCACATTTTAATTCCAGAATAAAAATTTCATTTAAGCCACGAGCAGGATTTTAAAAACATTTGATTCAGTTCAGATTGACAAAAAAGAGCTACTAAACATAAAATAGACATTTATATTAAATTGGGTACAGACAACACTTTGCTTTAAAAACATGCAATATAATCCTAAAATTTCAGTAAGACTATCCAATAATGTTATTAGTTTCATTTAAGAAAAGTAAAACACTCTCTACTGCCTTTACAAGGGAGAGAGAATGAGTCAAGGTACATGAGACAGTTTAAGTAAAGTGCCCATCAGGAAAACCTAAGCTGTGGCTAGAAGGCCCTGAGAGAACTGTGGACAAGTTAGTTCTACTCCTTGGGCTTCTGAATTCAGAAAATAGAACAACCTCTATGAGGACAGTTTGCTTCCCAAGGAATTATAAGTACAGTCTTTACATCTCAGCCAGCCTGCACAGCCTAAAATACAGTTTCATGTCAGAAGACGGGAGGATGATGTAGGCCTAAAGAAGTATGAGAGAAGAGGGAAAGAGTACCTTATTTTCAGATAAAGTAACAGAAAAAGAAGAAATACAGAAATAAGAAAAAGAAGAAATAAGAATAAGAAGAAATAAGAAACAGTAGAGAGATTTGCAACCTTTATATGGCTGCAAGCAAAGTCACAGTCTGGGACAGGGATGGTGGCTGATACCTGTAATCCTAGCACTTTGGGAGAACAGTGCGGAAGGATTGCTTGAGCCCAGGAGGAGTTCAAGACCAACCTGGGCAACACAGCTAGACCCTATCTCTACAAAAAATAGAAAAATTAGTCAGGTGTGGTGGCACACACCTGTAGTCCCAACTACTTGGGAGACTAAGGCAGGAGAATCACTTGAGCCCAGGAGTTTGAGGTTACAGTGAGCTATGATGACACCACTGCACTCTAGCCTTGGCAACAGAGCAAGACCCTGTAGGAAAGGGAAAGGGAAAGGGAAGGAAAGGAAAGTCATAGTTTGATAAGCTCTAGAACTTACAGACCCTCTTTATATTTCTCTGGGCCTTCCAGTTTTCAGTTCTTAGATGATAATCAAAACCACTCTTGGCTAAGAGAAGAAAACAAGAGGAAGACTCCTTTCTGCCCCTTCAAACTGAAGCAACAGTTATTACATCTGCTTGATTCATTCATTCGTTCAACAAACATTCCTTCTACTGCAATATGAACTCAGTGGAGAACACAAAAGTAGGTCAGTGTAGCCTTGCCCACCTCCTTCACAAAAAGTCAGGAACTACTAGGCAGAAGACTCTGTTTACTATCACAGGCCTCTGTCTAATGCTAGAGAACATGGACTTTGCTTTTGACTGTTATAAAAGGAAAACATTAGTAAGCCACCTTTGTTCAATGAAAAGTCCATTTTTTGAAGTATATATGAATGGCTACAAAATCATGCAAATCAAGCTATTCTTAATGTTCAAGGGAAAAAGAAAGGTAGCAACAAGTTTCTTATTTTTGTTTATTTCCCATTTCTTAAAATAAAGAGTATCAGTTCCTCTCATGAAAAAGCTATAGAGTTTCTGATGAAATTCAACTATTCAACTATTCATATTGAAAAATATAACTGATCATTCTCAAAGTGTCCATTTTAGCCCATGGTGCTAATTTATTATAGCATTATGAATATGCCATACAATTAAATAAAACGGTAATTTAAAAAACCATGTAACTGGTAAAGAGACATGCACTTTCCTTAAAGGAAAAAATAGTACCTCAAAGGTTCCTTACTTTCAGTTCTCTTTTTTAAGTCTTTAATTATGAACAGATCTATTCTAGACTCATAAATAAGTTCAATTTCCTATTACAAATTCAACATTTGAAAGATAACAATTCAAGACAATGGAAGTTCTATTAAGCAAATCAAGATTTCTTGTTAAAAAGGACCCTCAGTTTCATTTAAGAAAAGTAAAGCACTCTCTACTGCCATTACAAGGGAACCAAGCAGATATTGTAACTGTTATTTCAGTCTGAAGGGGCAGAATGGAGTCTTCCTCTCTTTTCTTCTCTCAGCCGAAGGTGGCTTTGATTATCATCTAGGAAATGAAAACTGGAAGGCTCAGAGAGATATAAAGAATGTCTATAAAATCAGGCTATGACTGTACTTGTGGCCACATTAAGATTGAAAATCTTTCTACTGATACTTCTCTCATTTCTTCTTTCTCTATTATTTTGTCTGAAAATAAGGTACTTTTTCCCTTCTCTCTTACTTCTCAAGGCCTGCATCATCCTCCCATTTTTCCTAAAATGAAATTCTAAACTTTAAAAATTAGACAATAAGATTCTAAATATACATTTAAGTACAAAGTTGGGAGGATAAACTTAACTATTTCTAATATAAGATGTCATTAAGTTACACCAACTAAATCATACTCACCAAAGCATTAATATCCAACATAGAATGACATTCTTTAAATTTTGAAATCTCTTGTTCCAATGTATCTAATAATATAACTTGGTTCTGTCTGAAACAAAAGCACACAGCCAAAATAAATTCCACAGATTGTTAAATGCTGGTTCATTAAAAGGAATCACATTCATCTTGGCTAATGCTAACAGTTAGAAATTAACTTGGAAATTTATTGATTCTCCACAGCTTATTTGGTTTAGCATAATCTTTTTTAAAACAATATTCCAAAGCTACATTCTGATAACTAAATGTGTCTTTTATTCTTGCCTCAATTTCAGATGCTAATAACTAAAATAATCAAATCATTTAAAAGTATCTTATTACTTGTCATTTTTAGCAACTCTGTATATTCCAATACAGTTTTCTATGTTATTAATATTTTGCCCAAGAAACTCAATGTTTTATATATCTTAAAAGTACAACATTATCATAAAGGAAATGAGAAGCAAAGACTTCTCAGATTAGAATTGGGAAAGATGGAGTATCAAGGGATAATAAGTCAAAAGAGATAAATAAGCAGCAAGATGAAAAAAGCACAGGACTAAGAATCACAAGCTTCTCCCTGCCAATAGCCAATGTATGATCTTGGAAATTCCATTTATTTCTCTGGGCCTAAATCTCTTCTTCACTTATGAAGTAAAAAGGTCAAACCAGCAACTTATAATGTTCCTCATTAAAACTCTGATTCAAAACCTATTGAGGAACAGAAGCCAATTTCCCTGATACTCCTTTCGAGATCAATCAATGTTAGGATCACAGGAAGAAGTGACACTAAAGAGTCACATAATTGAGTATCTTAAAGGACACTACAAACAAAGAAAAATAAGTGATTTGCTTGCAAAACTATCCTAAATAGAGAACAACGATGAAAAAGAAATAGCAATGAAGAAACTAGGTGCAATTACAACATCTCTACCACACAGCATTGAGTTTGGTATACCCTACAGGTCATAAATTTGTCCCTTCAGCTCAGGCTAAAGACCAGAGAAGGTGAAATACAGAATGGATGACAGAAGTCAACCATCCAAGATAAGCAGGACAGAAAAACAGGCTGCTACAACTGGAAAACAATAGAGGAAAAAAAAAAATCAATGAACCCAAAAACTGGTTCTTCAAAAGATCGATAAAATTAATAAACCAACCAAGAAAAAAGAGAAAAGACACAAATCACTAGTATCATGCATGAAAGAGTGGTCATGACCACTGATCCCAATGACATTTAAAGAATACTAAAGGAATACTTTCAACAACTCTATGTTCACAAATTTGATAAACTGGACTAATTCCTTGAAAGACACAAACTACCAAAACTCATACAAGGAGAAATAGAAAATCTGTGTCAGCCTATATTTATGACACAAATTGAATCAATAATAACCTTCCAAAGAAAGAAATTACCAGGACCAGGCTTCACTGGTAATTTCTACCAAACATTTAAGGAAGAAATGATACCAATTCTCCACAATCACTTCCAGAAAATATAGTAGTTCCCCCTTATGTGTAGTTTCTCTTTCTTTGGTTTCAGTTATCCCTGGTCAACCGCAGTCTGCAGAATACCATCATCATCATCACGAGAAGTGTGAGTACAGTACAATAAGAGAGTCTGAGAGAGAAACAGAGACTATATTCACATAACTTTTATTATAGTATATTGTTATAGTTCTATTTTATTAGTTATTACTGTTAATCTCTTACTTC
Source organism: Propithecus coquereli (assembly GCF_000956105.1). NCBI lineage: Eukaryota > Metazoa > Chordata > Mammalia > Primates > Indriidae > Propithecus > Propithecus coquereli. Next base: position 16,215,996 of record NW_012148618.1, on the reverse strand, counting down.
GTCCAATTTATAAATGAAACTGT
>NW_012148618.1:16191674-16213288 GCF_000956105.1 Propithecus coquereli | reverse complement strand
CTTCTAAAATCCTTAGAATTTCCCAAGTAATAGGAACCACAGATTTGGAGAAAACATTTGTAAAACACATAAAGGACCTGAATCAAAAATATACAAAAAAACTCTTAAAACTCAACAATAAGAAAATAAACAAACCAATTTTAAAATGAGCAAAAGACCTAAACAGACATCTGTTATGTAATAAAAAATTTGTCTGATCTTTGTCCCAGGTTTCTGTCACAGAGCTTCTAAAATCCTTAGAATTTCCCAAGTAATAGGAGTATCTTTGTTATTCATGAGCTCCTTGGAATTTCCCAGTTGATAGGAGTGTCTTTGTTATCCATGAGGTCTTTGTTATTCATGAGCTCCTAGGATCATACCTGAGTTTATGCTAATGAGGTAACTCAAGGTGGCACCACCCCTCCGCCCCCCACAGCTTCAGGATCAAGGCTGGACATGCCAGAAACCAACCAAATGATTAGAGGAGGGTTGGGGATTTGAGCCATGAGACATCAGTTCAACCTCTAGGGAGGGGAGGGGGCTGAAGATTGAGTTCAATTACATGCCAATGATTCAATCAATCATGCCTAACTAATGAGGCCCCAATAAAAACTCTGGACACTACAGCTCAGTGGAGCTTCCTGGTTGGTGAACACACTGATGTGCAGGGAGGGTGACATGCCCTAGTTTCACTGAAAGAGGACACAGAAGCTCTGTGTTCAAGATCTCTCAGACCTCTCCCTGTGTGTCTCTTCATTTAGCTAATCCTAATCTGAATCCTTTAAAATAACACTGTAATTGTGCTTTCCTGATCCATAAGTCTAGCCATTCTCAAAGAAGGTTCCAGAAACTGTTTTGCTGAAATACAGTGGGGCAGAAAAGATTATTGAACTTCCATTCCCTTGAAGCTTTGTACAATCTGTGGTAAATATGCTGGGAATGTTTGGAAGCCTTGATGCAGTGTCTGAGGAATGATCCTCTGAAAGAAAACCTATTTCCTTAGAAGGTCCAAGCCTGGATTATCTCAAAGGGAGCTCCATAAAGGCCGCTCACAACTGCACCTCTCTGGCTATTTTAGGGGCTTGAATCCAAAAACCTCCTTTTTTTACTTTCTGATGTCTTAAAGTGATAAATACAGATAAAAGAATATTTATAACCTTTCTCATATAGAGAGCTAAACTGTATTCTTGGTCTTCCTTCCCAATGGGTAACACTGTTAGCTACAAAATAAAATTAATTTCTATCTACCACTACCTTCTCCTTTACCTCTGTGGGCCTCTGTTCCTATAATGGTGAAGTGGCTTACCAAAGGTCTGATGGCAGGGCCAGGACTAGAACCCAGGTGCCTCTCAGTCCAGAACTCTTTCACCTACATCTTTATCAACAGTACAGTATGTAGAGAGATGGGGTAAAGAGGCAGCTATTAGGAAACATTTTTTTCCTTTCTCTGAATTTGTTTACCTTTCCTTAACACTCAAGAAGTATAATAACTACTAATTCATCATATTCAATAGTTAATTTTACTACCACCTGTGAAATCTTTTTCAAGTTATTTAACCTCTCTGAGCTTCAGTTTCCTCAACTGTAAATGAGGATAACATTAGATACTCCATAAGGTTGGTGTGAGGATTGAGACATGTTAAATAAAGTGCTGGGTATGTTGTATATATAATAGTAAACAGTAGCTGATTTTACTATCATTATCATATTGTCCAGGTGCCAAGGAAGATAAGTGAAATCATTCAAAACACTAAATTCTAGACAATATCATCAACAAATTCTACACTTAAACCTTGACTCCTAGCTTCTGGCAAGTAAAGTATTATCCAGGTAAGTTTTGCTTGCAAAGTTTCTTACCTTCCTTCAGTCTATCATCTCATCCAAACTCCCACACAAAATGTTATGACTTTTCTGCCACAAGGATTGACTGGCATCAAAATACAAAGTATACCATGTGCTAGGGTTAAAAAATTTCACTTGGAACTAGCAGAAAACTGAGAATGTTGCCCACTCCCTAACTATAGTAGTGTACATGTAGTCTTAGAACTCAGTACCACATTTATACTCATTTAGCATCCTAACACCAAGGAGTATAACATTTGCTACTAATAATTATTAAATGGGCATAGTTGTTGATTATTCCTCTCCTTTTCCCCTAATAAAGGCCTCTGAAGTACGTTTTCAAAGTGTAGGTCTTACAGCAGCAGCAGTTCATAGCCAGTTTAAAGCTGACCACCACAGAAAGAAATGATAGGCCAGCCTGCGTAATCCAGAGAGGTCCTGACCCAGGAAGAGGCAGAAGCTACGTCTGTTGTCTCTGGATGGGAGCTGATAAAGTCGGAGTGTATATTTTTGTATACTGATCCCATTCTATGGGTTCTGTTCTACCTTACTCTGTTCTTCTCTTAACATGTCTTCTAATCCTTTATTTAGCTAGTAGAGTCATCTACTAGGAATGAAACAATCATCTGAAAAAAGATACTTAAGGATCTCTGGCAACTCATTTGAACCAGCAATTGAAAACAAGCGTGACTTTTATGGAGGCAATTTTTCAACTCTCCTAAGAAATATGTGCATACCCACCCTGCAACAATACCCAATATGTTTCATCATAAAATAATGATAAAACACCAGAACTAATCACAGAATATAGATAAGATTTCGGGGTACTTTTTAGAAGAGATCAAACGCTGTGGGAGTATTCACTTCATTTTTCACATTTAGATTACTATGTACTGCTCTATTCCCATTTGCTATCGCTAAAGAAACAGAAATACTTGATTATGATTTAATGTTACAAAATATTATACCTTACTACAGTACACATTCATACAGTAAATTATGACCATGCCAGAGAGGAAATGAATGCATATGTTTTTTTGTTAGCTTACGTGAGTTCCTGGAGGGCTTGTTTTGATCTCTGCAGATCTGGCAAATAATGAGAAAGCAATCCTTCTGCCAGTTGCTCCACAGCTTTGTCTTCTACAGTCAAGTCCTCTATTAACCCTTCATCTGGAGAAGTGTCACTTAAACCTGTTCCCAAGCAAAAATCAGAATTAGGAAGCTTTTAAATTGACATAGGTACTAAAAGGAGGTTGGGAGTGGTAGGTAGGAAGGAGGCCCACAGTGGGGTGCAGAGCACACACACCCACTCTCCCAACTACAGGTATCCTTTTCTTTTACCTTCTGAGCTTCCTCTAAAAAATGGGTTATGAGTGCTCAAAAAAATGTTTTTAAGCTACTTTAACGTATATAAAATTCTGTATGTTTATGTATTTTTCAGGGCAAAGGATTTATTGTTTTCAATGGATTACTAAAGGAGTCTCAGGCTGAAAAGTGGATAATAGTCACTGAACTAAAGCATTCTCGCTTTCAAAAGCATGCAGAAATTATATAAACAAAAATGTAATGCCTAAAAATATGTTTTCATTTCTATGGAAACAAAAATATAGGTCAACATTTATTTTGCATAGAGCCTGATATATTATTTACACATAAAAGGGGATTTTATTATTAATAATTGTTAGGGAGGAGAAGAAAGAGTTTCTTAAGATTCAGCACCTTAATTTACCATAGAAAATAGTGTATAATAATTGCCTTGTGTGTAAAACTAGACCTGATGCCAGGTACAATGCCCCATCCTTTTCCTTTGAATAATAACAATGTAAGCACTATGCCAGGCATTCGAAAATGTCTAAGATGAATCCCCATCAATCACTATTCCTACAAAAAAAGTGAAAAACAATTTCTAAATAGGGTTCAAGTAATAGTTTGTAAGATTTTAGAATCATTGATCTAGAATGAGAAAAGAAAGTAAAGTGGTTACTTTACTAAAATTGTACTCTAAAATTATGATTAATATTAAACTCTGAAACATCTCTGTGCAATCATAGTCTGGTAACAATTGGTAACATCAAATGAGAACACATTTATTACAACACATTGCTTACAGCACATTTCTAGCTTTGGTTTTTGCCACAGATTTAAATTTTCACAAGATTGAGGAAAACAATATGCTCTCATACTCAAAATAAGCTCCTTAAAAAATCAAAATAAAATTGTTATGATTTTTGTTTTAACCCTGAGAAACAGATGAACAAACTCTGGACTTCCCAAAGTGGCAAGGCTACATTGAAACAAGTAATAGTTAACCAGAAAATGAAGCACTCCACACATAAAATAAAAATATAATGGGAAAAGTAGAGCACTTAAGTATATTATGCACTGATGTACCATCAGATGCGGAGTGAATAAATTATATCTGCCAACTAATGCCATGGCTTAAGGCTTGATTACAATAACAGCACAAACAGCAACTTTATTTAAGTAAATAAAACTAAGTATTACAGATAAACAGAAACACTCAAATAAGGATATTTCAACTTTAAGGAATAACAACTAATGCATTTCGCATATAATATATTACACATTTTAACTCACAGGCCCTCCTCCCCCTCCCCAATCTTCTGGTTAATTATTGGACGAGTCTCAGTACTCGTGTTTTCATATATCTTTAGTTACTAAGTTCAAATATTTTATTACGGGAGATTAAAGAAGAAGAAAGGGTCCTTCCCCTATTCGTACAAGAAACATTTGCTGAACGTCTATATTACTAGGGTCTGAAGTTACAACATTAAATAAGGCAAGTTCCCCTCCTTGAAAGAGCACAATACAGGGGAATCGTAGAATATGAGAAGTGCCATTAGAGAAACAGACACCGTTATGAAAATTCAGGGAGAGAGATGACTTTCACCAGGGATATCTAGAAACAATTACTAAAGGAAGTATGGCAACTCTACAGAGGAAGGCACAAACTAAAAAGTAAAAATACTCCTTCTTACCCCCTGACTCCAGCAGGAGTCACTCTCGAGTTTCTTACAGAGCCTTGCAGAAAGTGCCTACAAATTTACACATACATTGCCTTTATCACAAATGAAATATTACTCATACCATTCTTCAACTTTTTAAATACATACCTTAGATATCTTTCTATATCAACATATATAGATCTACATTTTCTTTTTTTAAATAAATTTGTTTAATTCTCAAACTTGTCCACATTGAACATTCTTTTTAACAGAATGGAACTTGACCATTGTTGGAATAGAATTCGAACAGTCCCCTATAGACAGGTTATTTAGGTTATTTTCACTTTTTGCTATTCAAACAATACTGCAGTGAGCTTCCTTGCCTGTCTTTGCATATTTGTGTTACTGTTTCTGTAGGATAAATTCTTAGAAGTAGACTGTTGGGAGAAAGTGTTTATGCATTTTTAAACAGATGTTGCAAAACTGCTCCCGTAAAAGATGGCACCAATTTACATTCCCACAAACAATCTGTGAGGACTCTTTTGAAATGGGGATGAAAACTATGACAGGAGAGGAAGGGATATGATATAAGTAAAGGAAGCAGCATGAAGCAAGGTGGGCATACAGTATAGGATTGCTCTAGAAGGGGGAGGTGTCTGGAGCATGGGATGTATGTATAATAGCATAGCAATAGTGAGCTGTAAGACCATGTGGCCAGCCTGTGAGGGCCTTTGAGTACCAAGTTAATGGGTTTGGATCTTTGTTAGTAAGTAGTGAGGAGTCATTTAAGGTTTCTAAGCACAGGAAAATGACAAGACTGGAGCTTCATCTTGGGGCAGTGATGTGACAGCAGTGGGACAGATGCGTTGGAAGAATAAGAGACTGGAAGTGGGCTAGCCTTACAACTGCTGTTTTAAGGGTGAAATTACAAAGAGGAGATGGAAAGCGTCTAGTAGAATCCCCTAGACTAAACAGAGGTGGAAGAAAAGAGAAAGGAAAGAGACCAGAGTGATTTCTAAGTTTCAAGTCAGAGTGACTTGGCACCATTAACAGGATCAGACATCTGTTTTTATTTATGTACATGCTGTATGTGAGATTAGTGCAAAACAACCCTGTCAAAATATCCAGAAAGCAGACGGAGGAGCAAGCAAGAGTTAGGAGAAGGACCCAAGCTGCAAATATATACAAGGCAGTCATATTTACAGAACTGACTCACAAAGGTGTGAAGAGACCATTGAGGAAAAGCATGACCAGGAAAGTGCTGAGAGCACTATTTTGGGGTAACCCCCGTATTTCTGAAACAGTAGGTAAAAGAAAAGGCAGATCCAAAGCCCTGAAGCCTTTCTCCTCTAGGGTTCCTCATTAGAACCACAGGACACAGAAAATACTCGAGTGACTATTTTATCAATTCTCTCAAGGATGGTCATAAGTAGTAACGTTCTGGGCCGGGCGCGGTGGCTCACGCCTGTAATCCTAGCACTCTGGGGGGGCCGAGGCGGGAGGATTGCCTGAGCTCAGGAGTTCGAGACCAGCCTGAGCAAGAGCGAGAGCCTGTCTCTACTACAAATAGAAAGAAATTACCCAAACAACTAAAAATAGAAGAAAAAAAAAATTAGCCGGGCGCGGTGGCGCGTGCCTGTAGTCCCAGCTACCCGGGAGGCTGAGGCAGGAGGATCGCTTGAGCCCAGGAGTTTGAGGTTGCTGTCAGCTAGGATACGCCACGGCACTCTAGCCCAGGCAACAGAGTGAGACTCTGTCTCAAAAAAAATAAAATAAAATAAGTAGTAACTTTCTGGATGCACAGCAAGTTCATTCATTCCATTCAATAGGTGCCTTAGGGCTTAAATCGCTCCTGGACTTGGGTTGAGAAAGACTGAAGAAATAGCGATGAATTAATGTCACCAATGTCACAGAGCATTTCATGAGTAAGTGGTCAATACCGCATACATCACTTCTCTGAATTATAAACTGATCCTCTTTCTGGTGAATTCATCCCCAGGCAGGGGGGCCGGCGCAGTCCCCTACTTCCGCGCGAGGCCACTCACTGGGCCGCAGCTGCCGCAAGCGGCGAACTCCCGCGGGGTGGCTCCGGAGTCCCACCCACTCAAGTCCTGGCCCCCCGTACCCAGCCCCGGCCGCCTGTCCAGCCAGACAGCACATACCCGGTGTCGGCTCCCCGGCCTCCAGACTATTGGGTGGCCTTGTGAGGACCCCATCCGGGGACGGCGGCCCAGGGACACTCATATCCCTCCGGTTGGGAACAGGGAAAAGACGATCGTTTGGACAGTCTGATGCAAGAAGGAGGAACCCAATACCTCCAGCGCCCCGCCGGACCGAAGCGGCGGTCACACCCGGAAGTGACGGAGGCGGAAAACGGCAGACTCGGACCACGTGACCAAGGGTTGGCTCGCCCCTTTAGTGCCGCTGGGGTCCCGCGCTGACGTCATGATCAAGTTTCTGCCGCATCGCTAGACTCAGCTGTGCGGGGCTCGGGTCCCAGGGGCCCGATTGGCAGGAGCAAGGGCGAGGGCGAGGGCGGTGGTGAGTTTGGGCTGTGGGTCTCCAAGACTGAAAAAGCGTTGTCTTTTGTTGTGCGCGGGCGAACAGTCAGGATCTGTCCACTGGGACTAGGTAGAAAACGCGATTTCAGCTTTTTGGTGTTGCCTCGGTGTTAAGGGAGAACCTTAAGAACGGAGACTACGCTTTCCCTGCGATTTGGACCATTAAAAATCTCGGTGTCTAGCTCTCTGTGAGACTCAGTCTCGTTAATTGGGCCTTTGCCACGATTATGTTCTCCCCTTGTTAATTGTACATGAATGGATGATTTAAAGTTTCCGTTGTAATCTACCGAACAAATTCAGCCAAATTACCGGGAGCTGCGCTTGCTGAGATCCTGTGGGATGATGTCATGAGTTTTGATGAAAAACACTTAGAAATGGACAGAGACAGCCTCAGACCAAATAAAACCATCAGCTATGCCTTCTCTACCTTAGACCCTCTCACGATGTAGTGGTGGCCTCTTAATGTTGCTCCCTGATTTCGGCTATTCACTTTTCTATGCTACAGTCAAAGCTGTCTTCAAAAAAATGAAAATTTATATTAAGCCTCCCAAACTTGTACCAGCTCCCCATTGCCCTTATCAATGCATTCACACCCCTTTCTCTTTTGGCCCCTCAAGATAAACAATTCCTTACTACTGTGAACTAAAATAAAATCTTAAGGCTCCTCCCTGCCACTGACTGAATGGACCCCCTTCTGGCCAAGAGGATACCCTAAAATTGAATTGCCTGCCATGAGGAGGGAGGTCAGACATACCTCATCATGCCCCACTCCTTCTTGGAGATACCCTTGGTAACTCATTAACAGGCCTAAGGCTATTCAAGACAAACCTGCGGGTCCTCGATTTACACAATAAATATATGCCTGGTAGCTTGTCTCTGTTTAACAGACTTACCTGAAAACATTCCAAGCCTTTAGACAAAAGCTTCATGTTTTAACCAATTACAAGTCAAAGAGTCTTTAAACCCCCCTATAACCTGTAAGCCCCCCACTTCACGATGGCCCACCTTTTCCAGCCAAACCAATGTATGCTTTCCATTATTGATTTATGATTTTACCTGTAATCCCTGTCTCCCTGAAATGTATACAACCAAACTGTAATGGAACCACAGCAAGTCCACCTGCTCAAGGTTTCTTGGGTGTGGCTTTGGGTCATGTCCTCAAATATGGCTCAGAATAAACCTCTTTAAATTATTTTACAGAGTTCGGCTTCTTTTCTGTTGACACTACCTGTGGTAGGCAGAATAATGGCCCATCAAAGATGTCAGCAGCCTAAATACCTGGAACCTGTGATTATGTTAAGTGGCATAGCAAAGGGGAATTAAGGTTGCTAATTAGCTGATATTAAAATAGATTATCCTAGATTATTGCATTGAGCCCAATGTAACCACAGGGGCTTTTAAAACTGGAAGTAGGCAAAAGAAAGTCAAGAGGGAGGTATGACTATGAAGAATGACTGGACAGATGCAACATTGCTGGCTTTGAAGAAAAGAGGAAGGGAGCCCCCAACCAGCCTTGTGGGTGACCTCTGGGAAGCTGGAAACAGCAAGAAAACTGATCCCCCCCTTCCCCCCCACATCCTTTCTAATGGAACTCAGTCCTACCTACACCTTGATTTTATCCCCGAGACCTGTGTTGAACTTCTGACCTATAGAACTGTAAGATAATAAATTTGTGTTGTTTTAAGTTTGTGGTAATTTGTTACCACAGCAATAGGAAAGTAATGCACAATCCTTCGAACATCTTTTATTTCATCTGAGCGTTCTCCTAAAACTATGCCCTTTCATGTCTTCAGTGCTGTTGTTCATGCTTCAGCTTGGAATAGTCTATTCTTTTCAAAGTCCTACTCATCTTTCAAGGCTCGGCCTAAAGAATACCTTTACTTTAAAATCATTCATGATCCCACTTCTTCATTCAGAAGTTACAGTAATAACCTTTTCTCAACTACAAAGCATCCTCCTGCTATTCAGCACTTAATCTATTCTTGTATTTGTTATTTTCCTTGTCTTTCTCTATTAGATTGCAAACTCCAAACAGAAACTTTTATTCAGAGAGGACGATAATAGGTTCTCAGTAAATACTGGGTGAATGAATTAAGTATTGATTCTCTAGCCCCCAATTCCAATATGTATAATCTCCAAAGTCTGAATCACACAATACGGCACCTGATAAACTGCCTGGTAACCTTGTAACCACAGGACCAGCTCAAACTGATTAACCATTACTTAAGTTGTTACACATGGGGCAGAGCCAAAATCGCAAGTCATGTTGCCCAGGCCTGCACAGTAGGAAAAAGCTTTAACCTCCTAATTGTTAATACCATCAGCCTGGCAAACCAGCTGCATTTTCATCACCTGGGACTAGTTAGAAATGCCATAAAAGCTTGACCCACCCCCAGATGAGGGAGACAGATTTGAGTGTTGCTTCCTGTCTCCTCATCAGTCAACTTACAATAAAGCTTTTCCTTTTTTCAAAATCTAGTGCCATAGTATTGGCTTCTATGCATGTCGGGCATTGAGCCTGTTGCTTGGTAACCACCTTATTTGGTTGTTAGTGTTATCTCCCAACTAGGGTAGTAAGACTCTTTAGAATAGACCCACATCCTGTGGGTTGTCTTTACTTCTTTATTTCTTAGCACGGTATTAAGCATATTACATGAATTTTAAAATACTGGTTCCTCAAATTTGATGAATGAAATTAAACTGTTACACCCTGCCTATTTTTATCATCTCCGTTTTGCTTTAAGGAAAAATTCATGTTAGAAATTTGATGTTCTGTTTCAGCATTAACTTAATGTGACAAAAACTAATCAGCTAAATAGACAGGAGGACTTTCTACCAGACCCATCTTGCTTTTATCTTTATCTTTTTTCTTCTTACGCCCACAGATTTCAGCTCAATGCATCAAGTGCTTGTTGAGTACCCTCTGTGTTCTAGTCTCCATTACATGGCTACTTTGCGCCTAACATCACACTGTATGTGACAGAGCTCAAAAACAAGATGTTGGAATTTGATTGCAAGGAAGTAAACACAATTTGTTGAGTTTTATGTCTTTCAAAATGCCTTTCATCTCCCCTACTCCCTTTTATGCACCAAAGTTATAATCCACTCCAAACATCTGAATACCTAGGACAGAACTAGGCACTGTAGGGGGTAAAAAAAATCCTGATTCCTGTTCACCAAGAATGTATATTCTACCATTTATATATAGTAGAATCAGTGAACATGCCAATAAAGTGCTAAATTATATGGAACAGACGTAGAGGAACATAAAGGACATGATGCCATATTTCCTGTGGCTACTATAACAAATTACTACAAACCCAGTAGCTTAAAACAACACAATCTTATTATCTAAATAAAATCCTGGATCTTAGAAGTCTGAAATTAGGCTCAGTCAGCTATAATCAGGGTGTCAGCAAAGCTGCTTACTTGTGGAGATTCTAGGGAGGAATCTGCTTCCCAAGAATTTGCCTTTCCTAGCTTGCAGAGGTTGCAGCTTTCCTTAGCTCATGGCCCCACATCACGTGGCCTTTTCTCCCCCTGCTGCCATTGTCACATCACCTCCCCTCCCACTCTGATCCTCCTGCCTTCCTTATATAAGAAGCCATGTGATTACATTAAACCCCCCTGCATAATCCAGGATAATCTCCCCATCTCAAGGTCCTTAATTTAATCACATCTGCAAAGTTTCTTTTGCCATGTAAAGTAGCATTCATTGATTCCAAGGACTTGAACATGGACATCTTTGGGCGCTGCCATTATTCAACCTATCTCAGATATGCAGTTGTGTGGTGCACAATTAGGAAGTAACTATACAAAGTTTTAAAACTTAAAACTTAAAAGAGGAAATGGGACTTAGGCCATACCTTGAAGGGCAGGTAAAACGTAATCTGCAAGAGTAAAACTACTAAAGTCTTCCACAGGAAAAAACACTGTGAGTAGCAAAAATATATTTCAGATTCAAGGGCGTCAGGCACTAACTGTCCTGAGTAACACAGATTAAATGGTTAGTAGAAGAATCTAACGGAGAAAGGTATTGCATAGTCTGTTAGACTAAAAGAATTTAAGAAGACAAAAGATAACACAGAATGCAGTCATATAGTTGTAATAAGTTAGTTCAAAGAAATTCTATCTAGAAAGAGTTAAACATTGCGTGTGTGTGTGTGTATATATATATATATATATTCATAGCAAAAAGAATGCCATTCAATTTTGAGAACTTTGAAATCTGAAAGAGGAAGAGCAAATATAATGTAATAAATACATCAAAACTGCTATTCCACCTTTCATTTTTGCTGTTTTCTTTAAATTTTCCTATATCCTTTATTTTTTCTAGCCTAATGGAAGAAGGTAGGTAAGAGGTTGTAAAGAAAAAAGCATTATTCCATGAATATTTCCTATTCCCTTTATGGATCAGATGTCCTATATTTAGAATGTGCTAAGATTTGGTAAAAAAATCTACTCTCTTTGACCTACTTCTCTCACAGGCATTCATTTCTACCCTCCCCTTTATCTCACTCTCTCCATCCTTTTCCAAAAAACAGAGAAAGAATTGAAAGGGGGACAAAATATTTGAGTGAGAAAAATGTAAGGACTAAGGATGCAGAGAAAAGGGATGGGAAAGAGGAACACACATAGGAGAAGGATGTTACAGCCCATGACCTTATGCTTCTAGTGGATTGACATATTGAAAATATGAACACATTCATATAGGGTGACACCCTTGCAAAATAATCAAAAGGAAGGAGGGAATTGTAGGTAGAAAATCAAGGAAATTGAGGTACTAAAGAAAAGTTACCATTTTGCCTATGGTTAACCAATCTGAAAAGATAACATTTTCTCAAGCAATTTTAACCACTTTTCTCTTGTATTTGCATGAGAAATATTCTTTCACATTAGCAAAGTGCTAAAATACTTCCACCCACTGCAACTCTGCTACACTTCCCACTTTCCTTCCTTGCATTATGTAACAAGCATATTTTTACATGGATTATTTCACCAACACCTCCTGCTAACCCTGCCACCAAAAAGTTTTGTAAAATATATGTAGAAGTCAAAAGCAATGGCTTCTGAAAATTTTAGAAAATGAACACAATTATTAGAAATATTTTATATAAGAAAATACAAGCCAAGTTTTATTCAAATTTCTGTTTTCAAATAAACATTAACTTATTAAAATGAGAGATATAAGTTCAAGGGTCACTATAGGTACCGTATCAGGTACTGTATCAGTCGGGGCAGGCTAGACTATGCTGCAATAACAACCCTCGCATCTCAGGGCTTAAGACACTCACACATGTCCATTTTATGAAGGGCTCTGCTCACAAAGTCTTCACTCAGAGACCCAGGCTGACAGCCTCTACCATAAGGAACATCCTCAGTCATTGCTGTGGGAAGAAGAAACATGGCAAAGTGCACACTAACTCTTGAAGACTTTCGCACACACACACACTCCCAGGTGACAGGTGTCACCTTTCATTGCCCACAGCCAGCCCACACGGCCACACCCAACAATCAAAGGGGCAGGGAAGTGTTATGCTAGCGTGTGCTTGGGGAGGGAGGGAACCAGAATGTGAACAGCATTGATGACTATCACAGGTGCCTGTGATTAGAGTCTTTATTCTTGAGGCAATATGAGAAAAAGCAGGTGATAGAATTTTTTTAATAAGACTTTATTTTTAGAACAGTTTTGGGTTCACAGCAAAACTGAGCAAAAAATACAGAGTTCCTGTACACCCTCCTATCGCCACACTCTCACACCTCCCTCGCTATCAACATTCCCCACCAGAGTGATACATTTGTTACAATCCATGAGCCTACATTAATACACTATTATTACCCAAAGTCCATAGTTTACATTAGGGTTCATTCTTGATATTGTACATTCTATGGGTTTTGACAAATGTATAATGGCATATATCCAGCATTATAGTATCATACAGCTGCGGTCCCCAGCCCCTGGGCCACAGACTGGTACCGGTCCATGGCCTGTTAGAAACCAGGCCATACAACAGGAGGTGAACAGCGAGTGAGCAAAGCTTCATCTGTATTTACAGCTGCTCCCCATGGCTTGCATCACCGCCTGGGCTCTGCCTCCCCACCCCACCTCCTGACCTCCCCACACCCGTCTGTAGAAAAATTGTCTTCCATGAAACTGGTCCCTGGTGCCAAAAAGCTTGGAGACCACTGTTATACAGAATAGTTCTACTTCCCTAAAAATCATCTGTACTCCGCGTATTCATCCTTCTCTCCCCGCTAACTCCTGGCAACCACTGATCTTTTTTCTGTCTCCATTGTTGTGCCTTTTCCAGACTGTCATATTATTGGAATCATACAGTATGTAGCCTTTTCAGACTGGCTTCTTTCACTTAGTAATATGCATTTAAGTTTCTTCCATGTATTTTCATGGCTAATACCTCATTCCTTTTTGCATTGAATAATGTTCCATTATATAGATATACCACCATTTATACATCCATTGACTGAAAGACATCTTGGTTGCTCCCAAATTTTGACAATTATGAATAAAGCTGCTGATATAATTTGGACATTTGTCTCCTCCAAATCTCATGTTGAAATTTGGTCCCCACTGTTGGAGGTGGGGGCTGGTGGGAGGTATTTGGGTCATGAGGGAGGATCCCATGTGGATGACTTGGTGCCATCCTCACTAGTGAGTGAGTTAGTTCTTACTGTATTAGTTCCCAAGAGATCTGATCGTTAAAAAGAGTCTGGCACCTTCCTCCTCTCTCTGTCACTTCCTTCCTCTTACCATGTAATGCCTGTTTCCCTTCACCTTCTGCCATGAATGGAAGTTTCCTGAGGCCCTTGCCAGAAACAAATGCCAGTGGCATGCTTTTTGTACAGCCTGTAGAACCAAGAGCCAAATAAACAGCTTTTCTTCATAAATTACCCAGCCTCAGGTATTCCTTTATAGCAATGCAAATGTACAAAGACAGCTGATATAAACACCATGTGTACATATAAGTTTTCACATCAGTTGGGTAAATACAAGGAGTGATTTTTCTGAATTGTAGGGTAAGAGTTTGTTTAGTCCTATAAGAAACTGCCAAACTGTCTTCCAAAGTGACCATAACATTTTGCATTCCCAGTAGCAATGAATGAGGGTACCTGTTGCTCCACATCCTCACCAACATTTGGTGTTGTCAGTGTTTTGGATTGTGCCCATCGTAATGGGTACGTAGTGGTATTTCATTGTTGTTACAATTTGCAGTTCCCTACTGGCATATGATGTTGAGCATCTTTTCATGTGCATATTTGTTCTCTGTATATCTTCTTTGATAAGGTGTCAGTTGAGCTCTTTTGCTCATTTTTCAATCAGGTGGTTTGTTTGCTTATTGTTGAGTTTTGAGTGTTCTTTGTATATTTTTGATAACAATTCTTTATTAGACGTGTTTTGCAAATATTTTCTTCCAGTCTGTGGCTTGTCTTCCCACTCTCTTGATAGAATTTTTAAAATGAAAATTTGAAGGAAACCTAGGACAATATGTCTCTATGAGCAGAGGACAGATTATCACATCTCCCACAAAAGCGCCTGATCAGTTTTGACATCTGTAGTTAGGGGTATCTTTGTGAAGTATATAGCACTAGAAATAGCAAAGGATTTGAAGTCAAAAGGCCTGTTTCAAGCCCAGCTAAGATAACCATTAACTGTACTAGTTAGAAGTTTTTGGTTGTAGGAGGAGAAATCTAGACCTGCCTAAGCAAAACAGAAAATTTACTGACGCACTTGAAAGTCTAGGAGTTGATCTGCTTCAAGGATTTCTATATCCATTTCCTCAACTGAAATCAGGACTCTCTCTCCTTCTCTCCCTTCAATTCTCCACTCCGGCTTTCCTCTGCCTAGCATTCACTCCATCAGCTCTCTCGGTGTGGTAGGAAACGCTTTAGGGCTTCATGGTCCTTGTAGCTCCTAAGTGAGGCCAACTCACTCCTAGTATTCATTAATTTCAATCCCTTAAAAAAATCAAATTACTTGGATCACATGCCCACCCACACACCAATCTCTGCATCTGAGGGAATATAATGAATTCTGACGGGTCAGTGTGGGTCACATTTCACAGAGAGAGGCAAAGCTCCTGATTGACAGTCCTGCTAGGAGTTATAGAAAGGCATGGGGCAGTTCCTTTAAGGAGTATCAGAGTCCTGTTACCAAAAGGAGGAAGGAAATTGGCTCAACCAAAACAACCGATGTCAACTATTATATATTACTTATGAGATTTTACTCAAGTCACTTACTCTCTGAGCCTACTGATTTTTTTCATCAGTAAAAAAGGCAAGGTAATGATCATACCAGATCCATTATTTGACATAGTTCTTGTGAGAATCAAGCACTCAACATGTGAAACAGTTCTGTAAACCATAGACACTATTGCAAATAATAACAGCTCCTAACTGAGCACTTATATACCAAAAGAAATTTTTTCTCCCTTATTAGTGCCTTGGCTACATATATTCACTAACCTTAATGTGATTTCCTTTTTTATTTTCTTATTGAGGTAAAATATACATATATAATTTACCATCTTGGCTGGGCACAGTGGCTCACACCTGTAATCCCAGAACTTTGGGAGGTTGAGTGGAGAGGATCACTTAAGGCCAGGAGTTTGAGACCAGCCTGGGCAATATAGCAAGACCCCATCTCCTCAAAAACAAAAATAAAAAGTAAATAAAAGGATTAAACTCTCTAATAAAAGGCAGAGATTGGTAGAATGCATTTTAAAAAATAATTTACCACCTTTACCATTTTTAAGTGTACAGACCAGTGGTAATAAATACATTTACATTCTTATGTTCTTTTCATTTTTTTTTCCCTTCTTCTCCTTGTCCCTCTCCTTCTCAGACTAATTTTTGTTGTTGTTGTTGAGACAGGGTCTCATGCTGAAATGCAGGCTTATGTGCGGCGGCGCAATCATAGTTCACTGTAATCTTAAACTCCTGGGCTCAAGCAAACCTCCTGCCTCAACCTCCCAAATAGCTGGGACTACAGGCATGTACCACCATGCCTGGATAATTTTTTTTTTTTAATTTTTTGAAGAGACAGCATGGGGGTCGGTCAGGCAGGGTGAGGAGGGGTGCCTTGCTATGTTGCCCAGGCTGGCCTTGAACTCCTGGCCTCAAGTGATCCTCCCCACTCAACCTCCCAAAATGCTGGGATTACAGGAGTGAGCCACCGTGCCCAGCCCACCATGATTTCTTAAATAAACTTTAGGTTTCCTAAGTAACCTTTCAGCCTTAATTTGGTTTCTTAAGTAGGCATCCCTGTTGGGATAAGAAAGACTAAATGATTTAAATAGGTATCAGGGGGCTTGGCAATTTTATGTTTTATTACAAATTCACTTCTTTTGTACAAATCAATCTCATACAATAAGCAAATTTTTTATGGGTAATCTCCACTGGCTGAGCTGGCAACTGAAATTCCAGACCTCCAAAGTTAGAAGATCAGTGAAGGATAGAGAACATCACCAACACCAAGGCTTTTCTTAACATTAATACCACTTTCAATGTTGTGCTTCTATTTATGGGCAGGCTATCTTTTTCTTTTTAGTATTATGATACCTGACAGTAAATGAATATTTATAATGTTGAATGTTAATCATTTGAAATACTATCAGTGTTTTTGAACTATTAGTAAAATTATTGACAAATGTTTATCCATTCAAAGAATTTTAAATATTGTCCAAAAGACAGTGATTCTTCTACTTTGGGGTTTTCACAAAACTCATTCGTTAATCTTACCTGTAGATATCAAAGTAGCCACCAACCATTATAGTTTTATTTTCTTTCTATGCTATACAGAAAGTGTGATTTTAGTGATTTTAAGGCATCATGCATTATCCCTGTACTCAGCTTTCCTTTTAGGATACAGTTATTTAAATTAGCTAAGAGTTATTTAAATCAGCTAGGATATATTAATAGTGCTTCATTTAAAATTGCCAAAAGTCACACTTGCAATGCCTTTTCCAAAATAGTCCTTTTTTTTTTACTTAAAATGTTCTTTTCAAAGTGTTTCAGTTACTAAATATGAATTATTCCCAAAGATGCTCCAGACCAAAGTGTGAGATGATATACAAAAATTCAATTTATTTATAATGTGATGAGGTCAATAATGCAAAGAGGTCAGAATCTCCATTTCCTTTTTTCAATTTAAAAATGCCAATGCATCAAGTAATTTCTAAATTATTGCCTTAGTCTTTGGCCTTCCTGTAAATTTCTTGTCAACATCCTTTGAATTCATTTATGAAAGTGCTGTCTTTAAAATTAATTATTCACTTACCTTCATCTTAAAGTATTTTTTCTAAACTGCTTATTTCATTTACTAGATAAAAGTACATTTAAAGGAATTAGATTTTGTTGACAGCTACAGGTTTCAGAATGTCATTTTTCTTTTTTAGGTTTCAGAAAAAAATCTCTATTATGTGTTCCCAGGGGGAAAATAGGCTTTAATTTAATTTACTTAATTAAGAGATAAATATAGTCTGTCTATGTCTCATCATAAACTTAGTAGAACTAATCCCTTAACGTCAGTGACTACTGCATCATTTTGTCAGTCCTGGTTGCCCTCAGTCCCAGCCTCCCCTGCTTTGCTCCATGTCACAATGCTTTGCTTTGCTTTGTTCCCCGGTCCCTTGACAGGGGGCTTCCAGCTCAATTTGGCCAACTAGAGGCACTGGTAAAGACAGAAGCCTGGGAGATTAGAAGGGGGAATAAAGGAGAAATCAAGATAGTTCTCCCTCCCTCCTTTTTGCCTTAGGAGGCAACTGGAGCCATGACTGGCTCTGGCCCCAGCTCCTCACTGGAGAGTCCCGCCATGATTCAGCTTTGTCAGGTCTATCAGCCAGAGTCCATTCGGGGGCCGGATTCCTTGTTGTTATTTTGGGAAGTTTTATTTTAAAAATTTTTTCACTGTTACTGTTATTGGAGTAATGCAGGATTGGCCAGTAAAAAATAAAGAGAACTCTAAAGATTACAAAAATAGCAGATATAAGGAGCAGTCACGATCCTGGGACTGAGATAGAGCATCCAAGATCCTCTCCAAGACTGAGATCCAGATCTTGTTGGGGATGGAATGGCCATGGCTCACTGGATAGTGCAGTCTGCTGAGGTGCCATGCCAGCAGCACTTGCTGGGGTACTGAGGGAAGCCATCTACAGAGAGATGCCAAACCTTGCAGCTCATTGCAAAGCTACCCTACGGGATGCTGGGGAAACCGCCCACAGGGATGTACTGTGTGCTGCTAGCTAGGGAACACTGCAGAGGCTGCATGCTATGCAGGAGCTGGGCACTACAGAAGTCAAGCGTGTTGCAGGAGCTTGGCACTGCAGAAGGTGCACTGGTGAGAAGAGCACATGGGAATCAGGAAGAGGTAAAAAACACCCTTCCTCTGGCAATGTCTCTCCAGCTCCCTCTATCGACAAAGCTTAATATAATAACTGACAAAAGAAACATTTGCAGGGCCTACATTAGTTTGTTATTGCTATATAACATATTACTACAAACTTACTGGCTTAAACACAAACTTATTATCTCACAGCTTAGGAGTCTGGCACATTTTTCCTGAGTGCTCTGCTCGAGGTCTCACAAGGCTGAAATCAAGGTGTCAGCTGGCTATATCCTCATCTGGAGTATCAACTGCAACGTGATCCATTTCCAAGGTCATTGGCAGAACGCAGTTCCTTGCAGGTATGTGATTGACGTCCTCATTTTCTTGCTGGCTGATAACTAGGGACCACTTCCAACAATTAGAGGCCATTCTTGCCATGTGACCTCCTCCACAGACACTCTTAACTTTGAATCTCCTCTCTCAGGAAGAGTCTGGTCCCTTTTAAGGTAGCACCTGATTAGGCCAGACCCACCCAGGAAAACCATCCTTTTGATTAACTCAAAGTCAACTGATTTGGCATCTCGATTACTTCTTCCCCTTTGTCCTCTGATGTAACCTGATCACAGGAGCAAAATCAATCATATTCACAATCTCATCTATACTCAGGAAAAAGGGATTACACAGGACCTGTTCACCAGGGAGGTGAGAATCTTGGGGGCCACCTTAGAATTTTGTCTACAGGCAATGAAGAATGGATTTGGAGTGAAGAGGCAATAAATTGACAACTGGCACACCACATAACCCTAACCCCTGGGTTCCAGGAACACCACCTCTCCTCCAGTCTGTCATTGCTGATACCTGGATCGCCTCACCATCACCTGTTGACTTTTTGACTTACACCTGTGTGTAACAATTCCCTATCATAAATTTTTTTTCTTTCAAATACTCAGAATAAGTTCTGTCTTTCTAGTTAGAACCTTATTAAGACAAAGCTTTGCTGATATCTTTTCACCCAGGTAACATTACCTAAAACCATAAAAGTGGCAATGTTTGTAAACATAACTGGTATCTGGACTACCCACTTGTACAGTTGACTTGTGCCCTCTGACCCTGCTTGTACCCAATCCAGATGCAGCACTTCCAAATTACAATGGTTTGCTATTAGGCCTACCTGACCTTACGACTTGGTGGTTCTTACAGAAGCCAGAAGCCAGCTCGTAATGGCCACTTCTGGCCACATTGGATACATGATATCACACAAGCAGACGCTCTATTTCTATCATGGCCCAGTAGCTGATATTTTTAAAGGTCTAAAAATTTGGTGCAGATAATGGGCCTTGTTCCAGATCCTAGGGTCTATGTGGTGATTCTCCTGCAGGGTCTTGCCATAAACTGCACAAGGCATCTTTTCCCACCACTGATACCTTCAACATCACAGGGTCTTCTGGATCTTCAGCCCCAAACAACACTGCTGCCTGCACCACGGGCTGGACCTGCTGCAGAGCCATGCCCTCCTCTGGGAAGCCTTCCCTGTTATTCAGTGAATGAGCTGGAGTACGGTATATGCTGGCTCCAGAGCCCAAAAAGTTCTACCAGGTATTGTGCTTCTTTCCTAGTGATGGGAGATACAAACTCAATAATGCGTCCTTTACTTTAGAGGGGATGTCCTGGCATGCCCTGCCCACCACTAGACCTCTGACAACTTCACTGATGTCATGGGACACTGACTCTTCATAGGGTTAATCTCCCACCCTTTGGAGCACAAGTGTTTTTCCAAGGCCATGCTGGTGACTTCTTTCTCATCCAGTCTAATGAAGTCATAATTACAGCAGACCAATGTGATATTCTGCATTTCCAGGTAGGTGATCCAGGTGCCTTTCTATTATATTATGTGAAAGGATGGAAAAATTAACATAGCCCTAGGGCAGGAACATAAATTTATATTTACCTTGTCCATGTCTATATGAATGCAAAGTGATTCTTACTCTCCTTTCTTACCGGGATAGAAAAGAATGCACGTATCAGGTCAATAGTCTGTACCTGAGCCCATGATAGTCTTCCCTGACAAGGATACATTTGGCACAGCAGACTTCATCCATTGGGCTCTGGATCTAAAAACTGGCTCAGATGCAGAAACTGGGCAAGGACCCGTAACTTTTTATTTGGACAGCTGCCCTCAGCCTCCTGATCATTCATTCTGGATTTCTTTTCACTTTACAGATTGAGCAATAGTCAAAACTGGTGCTGGCTGTCCATCCATATTGTTCCTTAACCCATTATGTCTTAACCATCTCCATAGCCCTCTATGTGACAGACTTCTCTGGAGAAAACTCTATTCTGTCTTCTTACTATGATAATTGCACCCACTTAGCATCTGATGGTTTAAGTGCTACTACCTGACCTCTATGACTTTAGGATCCTATCATCTGCATGTCTGTCATGGAACCCAGTTTTGTAACAGCATATCTCACATCTGTGGCCCTGGCCTATGGAAGAGAGTCACCACTGAGTTTCTCAATGACTCTGGTGCCCCTTTTACCAGCACATTCCTTGTCACTTTAATAAATGGAGCATCATCTGGGTTCTTCTGCAGAACATTGTCAGCAGGTAGCTTTTTCAGACTTATTATCCACTCTAGGAAGCACATATTTCTTTGCTTTTAATTCTTTACTGTCTTCTAAAGCAGTCTGAATTTTCTACTGCACTTTTTCAAAGCTATCTCAAAAACCATCCCGCAGCAAGTTAACACTATTTCCTAAGGTCTTAAATTCTGTGTTATAGAAGAGTGCTCCTCTATCCATAAATTATTCTTTATTCAACCTTGTATCTCACCCCCACTGATCCAGCATCCTTGGGATCCAGTCCCATATATACTCTCCTTGATCCTGCCAATTCATATTAGCTAGATCCTGAAGCTCCTTTAGC
>NW_012148618.1:16186604-16187759 GCF_000956105.1 Propithecus coquereli | reverse complement strand
AAAAAAAAAAAAAAAAAATCACAAGAAGCTCTAGAACTGGCAAAACTAAACTATAGTGATAGAAGGCAGATCAGTGGTTGCCTGAGCTTGGAGGGAAGGGGGTTAACTAATCAGAGGCACAAGAAAACTTTTTGGTTTTTTATTTTTATTTCTTTATCATGGTAGGGTATAGCACATAAAATTTACTATCTTAAGCATTTTTAAGCATATAGTTCTGTTATATTAATATTCAGTACCTTCACATGGTTGTGCAACCATCACTACTATCCATCTCCAGAACCTTTTCATCTTTCGAAACTGAAACTCTGTACCCATTAAACAATAACTCACTATCAGCTCTCTCCCTAGCCCCTTGAAACCACCATTCCACTTTCTGTCTCTATGAGTTTGACTACTCTAAGTATTTCATATGAGTGGAATCATACAGTATTTGTCCTTTTGCGGTTGTCTCATTTCACCTGGCATAATGTCCTCAAGGTCCATCCATGTTGAAGCATGTGCCAGAATTTTCTTTCTTTTCAAGGGAGAATAATATTCCACTGTATATGTATATATAGACCACATCGTGTTTACCCACCCATCCATCTGTGGACACTTGGGTTGCTTCCTCCTTTGGGCTATTATAAATAATGCTATGAACATGGGTGTACAAGTATCTGTTTGAGCCCCTGATTTCACTTCTTTTGAGTGTCTAATCAAAAGTGGAATGGCTGGATCATATAGTAATCCTACGTTTAATTTTTTCAAGAATCACCACACCATTTTACACAGCAGCTGCATCTTTTTACATTCCCACCACCAACACACAAGGGTTCCAATTTCTCCGTATTTTTGTCAATACTTTGTGTGTGTGTGTGTGTGTATATGTGTGTGTGCGCGCGTATGTGTTTTATAATAGCCATTCTAATGGGCGTAAAGTGCTATCTCCTTGTATGGGGGGAGGGGAGGGTTAAGAGACATGGTCTCACTATATTGCCCAGGCTGGAGTGCAGTGGCTGTTCACAGGCACAATCACAGCACACTACAGCCTTGAACTCCTGGGCTCAAGGGATCTTCCTACCTCAGCTTCCCCAGTAGCTAGGACTACAGGAGTGTACCACCATGCCCCTGTGTTCTTGTGGTTTTGATTTGCATTTCCCTAATGATTAGTGACGT
>NW_012148618.1:16183297-16186554 GCF_000956105.1 Propithecus coquereli | reverse complement strand
TGCAAGGGATCAGAAAATAATAGAAAATGAAAAATAATGGAAATAAAAGAATACACAGAGACAAAGGTATAGTTTTATAGATTTGTAAAGATTATAGGCAAAGCGGGTGCTCAGGGGGCCTGGATTTCTCCGTCAATCTCAAAAGGCCACGAATGAAGTCTTACATGGTCATTTATAGGTAACAGTTATCAGCTGCCAGGGGTAACAGATTTGCATAACAGCAGGTAGTTCCTCTTAGGTTAACAGTTTTTCAAAAGGCTTCTACAGATCCCTTAACTAATTCTATCTACGTGAACAAATGGTTACAAAATCTTTCAAAGATTAACTTCTAAGTTCTAAGGTAAATTTATCACCTAACAGAGGGGTTAAACAGAGATATATTGGCTCCATATTTTCTTTATTAGGTTATTGTGAATGGAGACAGGTAATCTGGAGTTTTAAGCAGGAACTGCCCCTTGCTTTTTAGCCATAAGCAGGCTGTTCGGGCAGCTGTCTGTTTGGGGCGGGCACTCTTTTATCAGCTCTCATCCTGTAGTTTTTAACAGATTCGCTTTGCTTTACAAAGCAAATCCAAACCTTTAGGTCTGAGAAACCTGGCGCCTTGAGGGATACAGCCGCTACTGTCTTTCAGAGACACTCTCCCAAGGTGCAACAGCATTTGATACACAAACCAACACGTTCACATATTCCTTCAGGGCAAAGCTCTTCAAAACTCCTGAGACATATCCTGTCTCCAAATATATTTATATTAATTCATGGAGCAACACCAGGGGAACCTAGGGATTCAAGATTTTTAAGTTTATCAATCTAGATTTCATATCAAGTTTCAGGGTCCCACTCCCTCCCAATCAAGACCCTGACCTTAGCATAACAAACTTGGCATGGATGAGAATTCACTATTCTATGGAGCTTTGCTACTATCATAGTCCTGGGCCTGTTCTTCAACTTTTGCTACCATCTGGCAGCAGGATTTGAGAGTCTACTTACTGGCTGCCAAGGAGGCCTCTGGCTTTCACATTTCATCTTGAATTAGAAGTTAATTGCCCTCAGTCTTCCTTTATTTTTATTTCAATGCTTCAATAGCATACAACAAGAGCCATTTAATTCCATAGTCCTTATAATTACTACTTCCCCCAAAGTCTCAAAGACCTGAGTTATGACATCTCACAGTGCATTCCTTTCCACTAGTGCCTATCCTAGTTCACCGCCAGTGAATGTTTTAACGATTGCACAGTTGCAGTTTGCCAGGCACTAACAATATTCCACCTGCTACTAGTGATGAGATTCCTATTGCCAGCCAGCCGGTAGGCTGTCATTAGGACAGTGTGGGACCAACTGTCCTAGATGGGATTCTCCAGGAAACAGAATTGTGAGACAGAGATTTGCATGCATAATGTTTACTGGAGGGTACCTTCAGGAACAACACCATAAGGAAGTGAAGAGAGTGGGCTTGGGTACGAGGACAAGAGGGGAACTGCTTAGGAGTTGCATCAGAGACATGGGCTAATCCTGTGGAGAGTTCTGGAGCTGCAATGACCCTTCTAGTTTTCTCTAATAGAGGCAAGGAGCCAGCTTTTTTGTGCTTGTATCAATTAATCCTTGGAGGCAGGCATCCCCTGGGAAGAGGTGTAAACTTGGGCAAATTAGCACCCTTCAGAAGGGAGCTCAGCTGTGTGAGCCATCAGCAGCCAACATGCCCAGCAGACAGGGAAATTAGCACCTCTGTCCTGAAGGAGAGATCTGGGCAGCACACCACAGAATCTACTATGGTTGGTTTCTACTCACACCCTATAGTTTCCAGCTCAGGTGATAAACCAGATTCATAAGCCAAGAGAAAAGACAGTTGTACTGAAGCAGTCCCAAAGAGACTGAATAACTAATGTATTCTTAAAGTGATTTGCTTCTAAAGTGATCCCCCAGGAATTCTGGGGAAATGATGAGCTAATATTGAAAGAATAATTTTGACATTACCAGGAAGTCATCTGGGGTCATTTATGACTTCCATGACCACAGCCCTCCCTGAGTCGCTTCCACCCTATCTGATCACTTCCCAGTTTCCTTCACTGACTTCCTTCCTGCCATCCTCCTCTTCCCACACCGTGGAAGATGTGGCCTGTTTTCTCCTCTGCTTTCTTCTCACTCTGCATTTTCTTCCTTGTCTGTTCACTTTGCCCCTTGGATATGAGTGACACTCAGATCTACATCTCCCACCCTCACCTCACTTCCAAGCTCCTCACTTCCAGGCTCCAGATCCTAATTTCCTGCTCCTTGCAGAGCATCCCCTCCATGAGCACCTCAGATTCCACTCATCCAAAACCAAATTCCTTAATAGAACATTCAAGGGCCATCACAACACGAAGCTGCTAACTGGGCTATTCTTCCTCTACATTCGCTGGTGTGAACGCTGCCTTTTCTACTGGCTCTTTTGTAGATATACCACGTACTTCTATGTCCTTGTGCCTTTACACATACTATCCCTTCTGCCTGGAATGCCCTATTTATCCTCTTCCATTTATCAGAATTCAACTCATTGTCCAACTCCCAAGTCATATCACCCTATTTAGGAAATCTTTCCTCGTACTGCCACCATCAGAATTGGTCACTTCCACCAGGCTTTGTTTATATCTCCAATAAAGTAGTTACATAGTCTGTATTGCAGTTACTGAGTTTGTATCTGCCTCTCTCACTAGGTTGTGAACTCTCAGCATTTGCACTGTCAAGTTATTTCACTCAACTTTAGACATTTATTGCCTCACTCAGTCTCTTGCCCACAGTAGAATTTATATGAGAGTACATATTCAGCTGCTATAACAGAGACCGAGGTAATAGTGCCTCAAAGAAGATAGAACTCTATCTCTTCACACAAGGACACGGGCTTCTTGTAGCTTGTAGCTTTGTCATCCCTTGTGTGTTGGCCTCATTTGTAGGGTCTCAGAGAGCCCCAGCAAGTCTTCATGTCAGGCAGCGGGATGGAGAAGGGCCAGAAAGAGAGGACACACCCTCTCCATGCCCCGGCCTGGAATTGCACACATCACTTCCATTCGAATCCCATCGGCCAGAACTTAGTCACATGCTGTACTTAGCTGCAGAAGAGATATAGCCTTTTCCTCAACAGCCACCTCCACAGGTAAAACATTGGGAAGAGGGGAAGAATGGGTGGTTGGAAAGCAACTAGCAGTCTTGCCACAGAATCAGTGGACGCTTGCTTTAAAAAATCACAAGAAGTAGGGCGGGGCGCGGTGGCTCATGTCTGTAAT
>NW_012148618.1:16179267-16180482 GCF_000956105.1 Propithecus coquereli | reverse complement strand
TCTAAATCCATGAGCAGGCTCTGAGTTATTCCTGCATATTTAGGACTCTTTGCATTTGTTTATGTAGTTCACTTTTCCTGAAGTGCTCTTCTCCATCCTTCAAAATCCTTCTTAACCTTTAAGTCTCAGCTAAAAGACCCTGTTCGGCTTTCTGAAATCTCTTAATCAGAACATACTGCTCCTTCCTCTGTGTCCTTGTGAGCTTATTTTATTCTGTCCTCTACGTTAGAAGTCAAGATCCTTTGGACTAGGAGTTGAATCTGTTTATTTTATATGCATCACCTGCCAATCCCCTAGATATATATTTGATGAATGAATGAATGAGTAATTTGATCTTCATAAAGACTTTTATAGGAGAGAGATTAAACATGAGAGAAAAGTGTGGTCCATAAATATACACACAGGACTGTAGGGTTGGGAGAAGCCCAAATGTAGATATGTTAGGTATAGATATCAAGGTATGTTCATGGGCAGAAACCTGGACGTGCTGGTGGGGAGGTGTTGGGTAGGTAAGTTGAGAGGGGTGGTGGAGGAATATGTGCAGATAAAATAAAATGGCTGATACCCCAGGAGACTGAGGGGACAATGAGAAGGGGTGACCATACCTGTGGGTAGTCCTGGCCTTTTGAATAGGTAGTGGTTTTCAATCTCACTCTCACCTCATCCCAACGTATCCACACCTTGCCTATTTTTATTTCATTATTGTTTCTTGAATATATATTCATTAAAAAAATACCCTTGGGAAGCATTCAGTTACATATTAGTTACCAGTTAAGCCAGGACGTGAAAATCCTATAGGAAATTGAGTGTGATGGTCAGTTTCATGTGTCAATTTGGCTAGACTATAGTACCCAGTTATTCGATCAAACACTAATTTAGGTATTTCAGTAAAGGTATTTTGTAGATATGAGTTAAATCCATAATCAGTTGACTTTAAGTAAGGGAGATTATCCTAAATAATACGGGTGGGCCTCATTTGATCAGTTAAAAGGTTTTAAGAGCAGAACTGAGGCTTCCTTCTCTACGGAAGAACTTCCTCTGTGGCTAACAGCTTCAGCCGGTGTCTAAGAGTCCTGGCCTGCTCTTCCAATGTGCCTTGCCAGCTGCCACAGTCACATAAGCAAATTCCATGCAATAAATCTCTTAATATATATATATATATATATACACATATATTTCCTACTGGTTCTGTTTCTCTGGATGAACCCTAACTGA
>NW_012148618.1:16174720-16177206 GCF_000956105.1 Propithecus coquereli | reverse complement strand
GCCCAGGAGTTTGAGGTTGCTGTGAGCTAGGACGACACCACGGCACTTTAGCCCGAACAACACAATGAGACTCTGTCTCAAAAAAAAAAAAAAGATGACAGCAAGGAACCTCTGGGGCTCCCCATTGGGGAGTAGAGTTAAAGTTTAGAATCTGTCTTTAGAAATCTTTAACTACCCACCTACCAAGAATAGTAAGTGTTGTGTTTTTTTTTTCTAAAAAAGGAACTGATATTTATTGAGCACTTAGCACTCTATTACATGGTTAATCTAATTTAGATCCCACCATAACCCTACAAGTGAGTAGAACAGTAATATTGTCCTCATTTTACAAATGGATTAACTAAAGTTCAGAGAGGTTAGCAGCTTGTTCATGGTCACCCAGGTAATACATGATTGTACATGTCATGGTTAAAAGAGTGAATCTGTTGCATTTATCTTTGGATTTCCAATATCTAGTACATGTTACATGTATAAATGAATGAATGAGCTAATGAGTGGCAGAAGCACTTGAACCATCAGACCTCAGAGAACATACTAGTGTCTCTATTCTACATTAACAGCCTTATTTTTAAGACACAAATTTATAATTTAAGGGTTTTAAGTGGTTTTTGGTTACATGGATGAATGGTATAGTAGTGATGTCTGGGCTTTTAGTGAATTTAAGGGTTTTTTTTTGTTTTGTTTTACTTATAGACACTACAGAGATTTAGCTTTGAGAAGCCAGTGATTTGTTTTCAAATTTCTGAAATGCTAGCAGAACCCCTAAAATTAATTTACTGAAAATGAAACAACAATGTAGTAATTACTTGAAGGAGTCAGTGGTAATTACTGTCCTACTCTACCAGCTGGGTAAATGTGCATGATGGTAGCAGAGACATTTGAAATACCCATATTAATTAAGGCAAATAACAAATCATGCTATAATAGATGCACCCTAGAGTCTCTAAGGCTTACCCAAATAAAATTTATTTTTCCTTCACCACACATGGCTGTGGAGGTCAGCAGGTGTGGGGACTCTGCTCCACATCGTCATTCAGGGATCCAGGCTCCTTCCTTTGTATGACAGTTCTTTCCTCTAGATCCTCAGCATTCTCTCCACTTATTAACCAGGCAGACTGGGAAAGAAAACGAGAAATCCTTATTGTACTTTTTAAGGGGCAGGTCTGGAAGTGGCACATATCACTTTGCTTATGTTTTATTGGCCAGAATTCAGCCAGAAGACCTTCCCTAATTGCAAGCTGTAGGCCCCAAGGAAGAAGACATGGATGTTGACGTGGTTATTGACAAGAATGAGCAGTCTGTGAGGAAACACCCCCACAATGGGAGGGAAAACCCTCAAAACCCAACAAAGAAGGATGTTATGCCTATTATAACATCTAATATATGATATAGCTGTTTAAAACAGACTGTATAACTATTGATATCATGGAAATACTGAATAAAATTAAATTACAAAGGAGAGGAAAATAATAGGTATAAATGGATCCAAAGTAGTAAAAATGTATATATACATACTGTTAATTGAAAGGACCAGAATTCTGTTTCATATGGAAAGTTCAGAGCAAAGAAAGAAAAAAAGAAAAGAAAAAAGGAAGGTAAATTGACTTCATAATTGTACTTAAGCTGCCCAAAAATTGTGTTGAAATGGTGATAACAGGGGTCATGGTCCCTATTCTGGTTACTGATTGCTGTGTAAAGAACTATCTCAAAACAATTTTGTGGGTCATGAATTTAAGCAGAACTCAGCTGGAGAATTCTGTTCCAGGAGGCATTGGTGGAGGACACTTGGTATTCCTCTGGCAGGTGGGGTGATCTGGAGGGTCCCAGGTGGCTTCCCTGGTATGGCTAGAAGACTGGGCTTAAATGGGGACTGTTGACCAGAGCATCTGCACATGACCTCTCTAGCATAATGGTTCAGTGTAGCTGGACTTCTTATATGACAGCAAGCCTCCATGAGCAAATATCCCAGTGAACAAAGCAGAGGCTACATGGTCTTCTATGACACAGGCTTGAAATTCACATAGCAAAACTTCTGCCACACTCTACTGGTCCACCCAGATTCAAAGGAAGGGGAACATAGATCCTACTCTCAACAGAAGGAGTGTCAGAGAATCTGTGATAATCTTTTAAAATCACTATAATCCTATTGGAAGACCCTTTAATAAAACACTGTATGGGCCATGGGCCCTAGCTCTAGTAGGTGCCAAGTATAAAAGGAAGAAAAGATATAAATGATCTGATGTTGCTGGGGACAGAAAAAGGAAGTATTTTGCTACAAGTTCCTGGACTTGCCTATGACTCCTGGTACGCTGCTATGAAAACACTAAACAATCAAAATTGTCCTGCCAAGCAAAATTGTGTGTGTGTGGGGGGGGTGTTGGAGAAGACGGTTTGCAAGGGATGGAAAGGGAAATAAGGTAGGGAGTCTCCATTTTCTAACCCTGTAGTCAGTGGGCATTACCTTGTCGTTACTAGGATTAATAAAA
>NW_012148618.1:16166463-16174670 GCF_000956105.1 Propithecus coquereli | reverse complement strand
CCCTGGCTAGAGTGCAGTGGTGTCATCATGGCTCACTGCAACCTCAAACTCCTGGGCTCAAGCAATCCTCCTGTGTCAGCCTCCCTAGTAGCTGGGACTACAGGCGTGTGCCACTGCAACTGGCTAATTTTTTCTATTTTTAGTAGAGACAGGTCTCACTCTTGCTCAAATTGTGTGAGTGTGTATGTGTGTGTGTGTGTGCACGTGTGTAGGTATACTTCCACACCAAACTGGAAGGATACATACCAAAGTGTAGGAATGATGGGTGGAGAGGAGAAGAAGACTTTGAACTCTTTGAACGCCCAACCTCAAGCGATCCTCCCACCTCAGCCTCCCAGAGTGCTAGGATTACAGGGTAAGCCACCATGCCCGGCCCCACACTTGGGTTCTTTTATGGCAAAAATGAAAAAGGAAACACTCAGAATCACTTTAGCTTTGAGCCCACAGAATATTCCATATACATTTATATTCAATGCATGTGCTTACTGAAAAAAATCAAATATACAGAAGTGTAGAAAGTAAATAATCAAAGTCTTCCTCTCCTCCCCACCCATCAGCCCTACACTTTGGTATGTATCCTTCCAGTTTGGTGTGCAAGTACACACACACACACACACACAAAATTTGAAATAAATAGTATTATTCTAACCATATCATTCTCCAACGTGCTTCTCTTAGTTAAAATTTGTGTAGAGGTACCTCATTTTTCTATTGGCTACATAGTATTACATATGACCAAGCAATCACTCATTGGTGGGATATTTTTTATTTCATTTTATTTCTTTTTTCTATTTTTAAATTTTTTCAATTTATAGAAATAATACATGTGTTAAAAAATTTTATACTGTACAGAGGTGTCTAAAATGAAAAACAAAAGTCTCCCACCCTTCCCTACACCCCCACACACCCATTACCATTATGAACGGTTTCCGGTGTTTTTTTTTTACTGTTGATTACCATTGAATTTGTATATATAATATACTTACACCTCTTCTCTTTATTTATCAATTGTAGATATTATTTATTTACTCATCACA
Source organism: Propithecus coquereli (assembly GCF_000956105.1). NCBI lineage: Eukaryota > Metazoa > Chordata > Mammalia > Primates > Indriidae > Propithecus > Propithecus coquereli. The sequence goes on along the minus strand of NW_012148618.1, from coordinate 16,173,633 downwards.
ATGAAAAATTAGGAATGTCTGGTTTCAATTAGTAAATTCGACAAAAATAAAATATGGCATTTGGCTATGAGCAATCTCGGCCTGTAGCTAATAATGAGTCATTCTTTGTGGTAATACAATTTGGTTACCATAAATATTTTAATTATAGAAATATAGTAGCTTGGTAATAACCTGGATTTAGATACAGGAGATAGAATACCTCAGTTCACATCATGGCCCGGCTGCCCATTAACTCTGTGACTGTGAATGTACTACTTAACCTCTCTGTGCCCTAGTTTCTTGTTTGTTCAAATAGAAATAATAATAACTACTTTATAGCTCTGAAAGAAGATCCGATTAAATCATGCATTTGAAAAAGATCTGTAAGCCACAGAAGTGGCTTTGCCTTGGCCATCTCTGTCAATCCAGGAGGCTGCTACTGAGCAAATAGGACAGAGGTCAACCACAAGGTCAGAAATCATCCTGGGGCCCTGCCATTTCTCGGGTTTCAGCGCTGGAAGAAGTCTGATGGATGGAAGTGCCAGCAGGAGTGGAAGCTGCACCAGCAGTTGAGTTAGCAGGGTCTCTCACTAACACAAGAATGGCAGTTCCTAAAGCAAAAGCAGAAGCTGGAAGCAGAAGAAATGGAGGTCCATTGCTGTTGATGGTTGCAATAAAGGCACCACTCCCTTGACCTGCAGCAGGACTGAAATGCCTGATGTGGGGACAGGGAGTGCAGTAGGAGAAGCTCGCAGGTGTAGGCATCAAATGTCTCTCTTTGAGGCAGTTCCTGGAACTAGCTCCTGGAACAGAAGAAGAGCAGAAGGGGAGAGAGGAGCTCCTGGCTGCAGCTGGGAATATGTCATTCTCTGGGTGACTACCACAGTCCCAGAGTACAGGAGTCATAAGGGAAAGCTCAGAGCCCAGAAGTCTCTAGGGCCCTCTCTCTGTTCCCTTGAAGTTAGCTTTCATCCTCTAAACATGATCTCTCTTGCACTAACTCATTCGTAGACATCCAAGGAAAGTTTGTTCTCTAATTAAACACTTGCATGAGAAGGCAGCTGCTAGAGCTCTCTGGTTGAGGACAGCATTTCAGAGTTCTGGAGCACTCTCCCTCCCTGTGAGTCAATAAGCCTAACTTTGTCAGACTACAGGCTTGTTCTTGATGGTCTTAGGCTGATGGGGTTTAACTGTGTTCAGTGCTGGGTCATGGATAGGGGTATCTGAGATGTGGTTGGTATGGGGAGGGAACAATTGTGAGGCGCCCCTCAAGATTTGAAGAGTCATTTTAGCAAAAATTAAATGCAAAGGAGAGAATCGGTTATCTGTTGGAGTAAACTAGGAAGCTGTAAATGAGTAATTGAAGAGTTTGGAACACTCAAAGATACTCTGGGAGGATTCTTGAGGGAGCAGGACTGTATTGAAGCTGTAATTTAGGAGAGATCAATCAAATCAATTTTTTTTGGAGAAAGAAGAGGAAATAGAAATGGATGGTTAAGTTATTTTTATAGGGTTAGGAGATGCTGTCATTTGAATGTGTCCCCTCTGAAATTCAAGTGTTGCCAATGTGATAGTTTTAAGAAGTGCGGCCTTTAAGAGGTGATTAGGCCACAGGGCTCGTCCCTCATGAATGGAGTAAGGCCCTTGTAAAAGAGGCTTCATTCATTGTTTGGGTAGCTTACCCTACCACCTTCTGCCATGTGAGGATGCAGCCTTCCTCCTCTCCAGAGGATGCAGACCTCACCAGACAATCAAACCTGTCAGCACCTTGATCTTGGACTTCCCAACCTCCAGAGCTGGGAGAAATAAATTTCTGTTCTTTACAAGTTACCCAGTCTGTGGTAGTCTGTTATAGCAGCATAAATGGAGTAAGACAGTAGGGCATTAACCTTTTGTTCTTAGATCCTACAGCTAATTGCCCTTGCTAGGATTCCAGGTGTACCCAGAAATCTTAAATCAAATTAGCTTTCCATGTTGTACTCCTGGTTAAGGTAACTTGAAAATTCAGGCCACCTATTTTATTTTTCTGTAAATTATTGTCATTTTCTTTATATTTTTAAATTTTATATTAAGAAAAGTTTCAAATATGCAGAAGTAGAGAAAGTAGTATAATGAATGTATGTAATATATAATGTATAATGAATAGTATAAAATTCCCCTTAATCAGATTCAATCATTATTAAGATTTTCACGCATTTACTTCACTTTCTCCCACTTTTAAAAATTAAAATATTTTAAAGAAAATTCTAGACCCCAAGTAATTTCATCCCCATTTCTATGGTCTAAATGTTTGTGTCCCCCAAAATTCATATGTTGAAATCCTAACCCCCAAGGTGATGGTATTAGGAGGTGGGGCCTTTTCGAAGGTGATTAGATCATGGAGTCAGAGCCCTCATGGGATTAGTGCCCTTATAAAAGAGACCCCAGAGAGCTCCCTGTTCCCTTCCACCATGTGAGGACACAGCGAGAAGATGGCCATCTATGAACCAGGACACAGACTCTCATCAGACACAGAATCTGCTGGTGTCTTGATCTTAGACTTCCCAGCCTCCAGAACTGTGAGAAATAAATTTGTTGTTTATAAGTGGGGATGCTACCTATGTAGAGAACACAAAATGCAAAGGCAACACCCATGCTGGCCAATTTCTAAAATTGGCTTGAAAGAGAGTAAATGAGAATATCAGATAGCTGAAAGTACCAGCTTCTTGAGAAGGGAACTGAAAATCGTAAGGTACCACAAACAGGCAGTATTTCATGCAAGGGAAAAATTCTGCTGGTTCTGCCTTATCACTCCCATTTTGATGTAAAAGAATCTCATTAATCTTCCCCTGCCTTCCTCTGTCATAGCCATGGGCCCAAGGCAATGACTTCATAGAAAGTCCTTCCCTTCCTTTCCCTTCCCTTCCCTCCCCTCCCCTCCCCTTCCCTTTCTCTCCATTGTACTTACCCAAGCCCTCCTTCTACCCAATGCCTCTTCTACTACCTCCCCAATGTCTTAATTTCAAAAACTAGGCACACATTTCTTTGACCTAAGACATGTTTAGCACATAGCAGTATCTGGTGTACAGACTCCAAAGGAATGTGAGATGGATGAAGGATGGATGGATGGATGATGACTGGTTTGAATGCAAGGATGATTACTTCAAGACCTACCTGAGTTCCCTGGAAGTCCAACATGACATTGAGGGCCCACTGGCCAAAATGCATAACCAGTCACAACAACTGGCTACTCATCCAGGAGATTAGAAAAGTGAAAATGTGACATACATACCTTCCCACCACCATTACCAAACACCAAGCATAAGAAGGGAGGAAAATATCAGAGCGGAAAGACAGTGGGCATTTGGCTCAGAAAAGCCTGATGCAAACCTTGATTCCACCATTTTCTAATTGTGTGACTTTGAACAAATTATTCATAAAATTTCATTTATTCTATGTATAAAATGGGAATAAAAGTATCTACTATACAGGATTGTTATAAGAATCAAATTAAATAATGTAAGGTTACTAGAACAGTGGGCTCAAAATACAATTTTTATTATATGACAATGATTATTATCATTAAGAAACTTCTAAAGGGAACCTAAGGAGTAATGGTTCACTTGTGAAATAGGCAGGCTAAACAATTAAACTAATTTCAGGGAAAGAAGGCAAGATGGCATCTTTAAAGAGAAAATTCAACCAATTAATTCTTGAGGAAATAAATAGCATATAGATAAAGAACTGCTTAATATTATCCACCTAGAGACCTTGAGAAAACTTTTGACAGGTTTCTACAGAAGAGGCTGACAATAAAGGTTGTATGAGATTGGAATGTTTTGTGAGGCAATAAGGAATTAGCTCAGAAGCAAAAATAATGGGTGGGGCCTGCTGATTCCAGTCGGGGGAGGGAACTGGAGGGCCCAAGTGACAGCTCCTGGGAAAGCAGCAGATATATAAAGGGTGTGGTAGTCATATTTCTAATTCTGGATTTCTCAGTGGAAACAGTGCAGTTCTCATCAGGAAGGTGGAGTCCTCTGTGCTTGGGGAATCTGGGCAAGTGGTACTTGGGTGTCAGGCAACCTTGGAGTTGACATGAATAAGAGGAAGGGGCAAGGGGACAAACACTAATCTAGCAGTAACTGGGTCAGGCCATGTGCCAGGCACGTTATCTCATTTAAGTCACAACCTAATGATACTAGTGATTATTTCCATTTTATAGAGAAGGACTCCAAGTCCACTCTGCCAATAAGGGGGGACGGGAAATGTCATAGGCATCAATGCCCGAGCCAACAGTCTGAGGCCTACTAGGGTGCTTGTTGAGGACCTACTATGTGCCAGGGGCAGGAGAGACAGTGGTGTGCAAAAATACAGGACCCTACTCCCACAGAGCTTAGAGTCTCGCAAGGGAGTTAGAGGCAGCCATTAGTGAAATAATGCCATTAATGACGATAACATTATTAAGTGAGATGTGAGTGCAGGTAACAAATGGGCTCATCCAGACTTGGGGTGTCATGAGTGCCATGAGAGAGAGCTCTACAGCTTATGTAGAATCACTTAGGTAAAGGAGTGGTGAAGAAAGGCATTCCAAGTAAGTAAGCTGCACATGAAAAGGCCTGCAGTCAAAGCCCCAAACAACACAAGTTTAGTGTCGCTACAGCTTGGAGGGCAAGGGTAGAGTGCCTGAGCTGACAGTGGAGGGGTGGAGGAAGGTGGAGACACAATCAGATTTCCATTTTGAAAAGTCCAACGTATTTTTACAGGAGCCGCTGAGAGGCTTGGGCAGCCACAAGGAAGCACTCTGATGGATTCTGGGGCCCCAGCCGTACCCTACCTTACTCAAAACCGTTGGGGGTCTAAATATTGCTGCTTTCACAGTATGTTGGGAAGTGAGGATCGATGAAACCAAGCAAACAGCCTGAATCCTCAGGCATCTGTGCTAGGAAGGGACACACGAAGTCATGTGTACATGATTTAGAGGTAAAATCTCTAACGTTTCTAAACAGTGATGAGCCTGAATCAGGGTCAGCAAGTGCTGGGCCAAATATGGCCTGTGCCTGTTTTTGTACAGCCTGCAATCTAAGAAGGGCTGTTACATTTTTTAATGGTTGGGGAAAAAATTGAAAGAGAGGTAGTATTTTGTGACACATGAAAAGTATATGACATTCACATCTCAGTTTCCATAAATAAAGTTTTATTGGAACACAGGCACACTCATTTGTTTACTGTCTTCTATGGCTGCTGCTACAATGGCAGAGTAACTGACTGATTCCTGGGTATTGCTGCAAAGCTGAAATATTTATTAATACTATCTGGCCTTTTACAAAAAAAGTTCGCCAATCCCTGGGCTGGATAATCAGAACAGCCTATAAATCTGACCATGTGATCAGGCAACTGACAAATGAAATCTCATGGGAACAAGTATAAAGCAATGCACTTTGGAATAAAAATATCCAAACTATAAAATGAAGACAGGACTATGAGCTTTGAGGTCACAACTCAGGACTAAACACAACTGGGAGGACTAAAGGCAGCTAGAGTAGTATTAAGTGAATTTCCTGTCCTACATTATAACAATCAGTATACAACAGATAGGGTTGTATACTGTATACTATTGGCAGACTTCACGTCATGGGGGCCTGGGGAAAAATTTCCAGGAAGACTAGATGTAAAATTTACATATAGATATAGATGTCAACAGTCTGCATTTAATCTAGGGAAAAATTAGTGAAAGAGTGTAAGAATTTGTAATGTGTATGCAGAACTATTGGGGGATGGGACATCATCTAGATTTTCTCTTATTCTCTATAGCACCAGGGCCTGGTTTAATGACTGGCATATTATAGGCATTCAAATGCTTGTTGAAGAAAAGAAGGAAGGAAGGAAGAGAGGAAGGGAGGGGGAGAGAGAGAGAGGAAAGAGAAAAGAAGAGGAGGAAGGGATGGGGGAGATTGGGCAGAATCCTCAGGGGTGGGGGTTAAAGGTAAGCCTTGAAGGCTAAACAGAAGCTAGCCAGATGCAAAGGGTAAGGAAGAGCACCCCAGCAGGAAAACAAGGGTACAACTGGAAGCAATGTCTTTTAAAGTTCCATCACCTTTGCTCTAGCTCTTAAGTAACGTGGCTTCTCTTATCACTGGTGTGAAGGTGGCATCCTGGGGAACAGGAAAGGTGTATCCCCTAGGGTAGTTAAGATGTCAACCACCAAGGTAATTTACTCAGTTTCCTGAGCAGTTGTTTAGGATGTATTGCTTTCCGCAGCCTGATCCGCAGGTGCAGTTTTCACACCTGCAAAGCTACAGAACTGACCTGGAAGCTTGATGGCTCTAACAGGGCCCTGGTGCCATGGGGCCCCTGCCTGGGTGTGGCTGGCCTCCCTGTTGGACACTTCTGATCTCTTCCATCTCAATGTAACAGGAGTCATGTCCAGAGTTTCCTGAGAACACCCAGCCCAGTGTGTTGCAGGGCCCAAAAGGAACAAGGTATCTTTCCCAGATAAGATTCTCTCCCACTCGGCAGACTCAGCCAATATCAGGGTTCCAGAATCTATTCTCAGGGCCAGGTAAATTCATCCCAATAAACTGAAAGCCCCATGTCCTGAGAACTCCCCCTTAGCTCCAAGCAAACTAGGCTGGTCACCTGCCAGACAGGTTCCTCATTTACAATGGGCCTCTTATCCTACTGTCCCCTAGGGCTCACCTGGCCTGCTCCCAAGTTTCTACAGCCTCAAGCCCAACACTCAGAATATTCAGAACTGTTCCTTCTGGGTGAGAGGTAGGGACAACACACCCTGAGTGGGTCACTGAGGACAGGATTAGGATCAGAGGAGACCTGGAGACTAATGTCTGTATGTATTTCTGTGCATACAATCAGTATTAAACAGTTCCTGGAATTGGGAAATTGTTTCAGCATTTACATTGTTTGGAGATAAGATAGAAATACTAAAGGGAAGGCTGCCTGAAATCCTATTTGTAAATGAGTAGAGTGTAAATTATTAAAATATAACAAAGAGGACAATAAAACTTCATTGGTCAGTATAAAACAGCTATAATAATTACAGTGATTTATATCTAATTACCATGTGGCATGGCGATTATGAGGCATTATTGTATCATGTGAGTTATACACCATGATCTTTGTGATTAGGGTAGTAAATTTTGCTCAGTCATGTGAGCTTCTATAGTCAGATTAAAACCACTAAAGGAAATTTAGATT
>NW_012148618.1:16142516-16165224 GCF_000956105.1 Propithecus coquereli | reverse complement strand
TCAGCAATATTATGCTGCTAGGGGTCACAGCGAATAAATGACAAAATTAGAAGCTAAACCAGGTTCTCTGAGTTCTCACGTGTGCTCTTGTCTGTGACGAAGCACTTCCAAAGTCAGCCTCTACCCTCAACTTTAAGCTCCTCCAGCCCAGCCACCATCTCGAGACTCCAGGGCTGGTATGCTTACTCTCTAAACCCCCATCCCATCTAGGGGCTCCTATTCCCTCTAATTTCATCCAGGCATGGTTATAGAAACCCATAGGAACATTTACTTTAAAAACTAAGAGAAAACAAAAACAAAAGTATGGAAATAATGAACTTGATTAAGTGTAGGTTTTGGCTTATAGGTTGGTTTCCCTGACAGGGTAGGTGGACTCTTGGGCCAGGGACCTGTCCTTTATCTCCTCCCTGTCTAAAAAGTCTCTTATCTATTTTGTGTCCTTATCCTTCTCTTCCTTGGAGGAGGGGTTAAATTGAAACTGTTAACAGAGTAACCAACAGAAGAAGAAACTATTATATTCACTGCAGCTGTGTATCATATCGCTAACCCTTGTTCATAGGCATCCAACTGCTTTCAGCCCCTCCTGAAAAGGATAAGGGGACACATCCAAAACATCCTATGGGAACCTACTACAGCCACATACTCCAATAGACAAAGGTGTTCTCAGGATGGGGAATATGCCGCATTTGAACCTGTCAACTGAGTAGCACCTTTTCCCATATTTCAATTTTAAAAAACGTTTTCATTTTTTTGTGCTCATTTCCAAGGGGGATTTTACAGGATAATGCCAGTCTCTCAAGGTGCTGGGCAAATCCTTGATATATGAAATGGAGATCTCTGCTAACACGCTTTAAGGAGTCTAGATGCTTTCCTGCAGATCATTCCATTTTTGTGCAGAAAGAAACTGAGGGAGACAGTGTAATAGTTAAGAGATCTGAAACAAAACTGATCTGAATTGTGTTCCTGCTCTGTTTGCTAGCTGCATGACCCTGATCAAGATAATTAACCTCCCTGAGGCCCTGTCTTCATCTACAAAAAATAATAGCTGGCACTGATTGAACACTTACTAGGAACTATGTGTGCTAAGTTTTGTATGTTTTACATGTATTATCTTATTTAATCCTTACCACGGCCCTTGTGAAGTGGGTACTACTATCATTCCCATGATATAGGTAAGGAAATTGAAGTAAAAAGAGGTTACATAGTTTGCCAGAGACCATATGACAGTAAAGGGTGAATCCATGACTCAAACACAAGCAGTCTGACTCTAAGATCCATGCTTTTAATCACAACCATCTTCACAGCGATGCCGTAAGGATTTAGTGACCTCAGGTCCCTACGTAGTGCCTGGGACAAACAAGCCTTAAGTAAATGTTAGCTGTCATATTATTTTTAGATTTGTCATTTTTTGAAGAGATATCTGGACATAGATATTTTGACATAGGAGATTTTGTGTCTATTCCTTTTAATTACACCAAGGTATGTTATCTTGCAACTGATCTGACAGGCTTCTGCCTAAACAATTTACATATTATGGGTTTGCCTGGTTGAAAGATGGGCTAAATGATTGGCAACTTTTTCCATCTGCTATATGAAAAAGTTCAAAGTTTTTCAGACTGGAAAGAATTACAAAGCCTCCTATAAAAGAATGGCATACTGAGCAATAGCTAGCAGAACTGCAGGTACTACCAAGATTGTAAGTGGGCCCTGTTTCAAAAGTTCATTTGTCTATTGTTATAAACTCCGAATACACAGAAATAAGGTTGCAAATGATGGCTACATTCCAAGTCTATTCACAGAAGTCTGCTTAGCCCATTATGAAGCTCAACAATAGAAATCGTGCCACTAGTCCAAGGGCAGGCCTAGAAACAAGAGCCAAGAGTGTGATAAAAGAATAAGAAAAGTATCTTTCCTGGAAAGTAAATATTTGGTGTATTAGTTATCTATTGCTGTGTAACAAATTACCCCAAAACTTACATCTTAAAACAATACACCTTTATTCTCATGCCGTCTCCATGGATCATCTGAGAGTGGCTTAGCTATGTGGCTCTGGCTCAGGATCTCTCACCTGAAGGCTTAGCTGGGCCTGGACGGTCCACTTCCAGTATGGTCCACTCACAAGGGTGTTGGCAGGAGGCCTGTTCCTCATCACATGGGCCTTTCCATGGGGCTGCTTGAGCTCCTCATGACACAGTAGCCAGCTCCCCCCAGTGCAAGCGTAAGAATGAGGCAGCCGCAATGCCTTTTATGACCCAGTCTTGTAAGTCACAGTTACTTTTGCCATGTTCTATTCATTATAGGCCATGTGCTATTTATTAAGCACAGCCCACACTCAACAGGAAGGGAATTAAGCTCTATCTCTTGATGGGTAGGGTATCACAAAATTTGTGGATATATCTTAAAATCACCATATAGAGTTTTTGTTGTCCCCCCATCACTTTCTCCAGGTATCCAGTGAGACAAAATAATAAAAACAAACTTGGATACAGGACTGCAGCCCTCCCTAACAATGCTGGCTGTAAGTACCCAAAACAATCAATGCTCTTGCCTTAACTTTTCTTAAAAACATCTATCTCTTTTCCTTAAATGGAATATTATTTTGAAGGATTTATACTAAAGAGAGAATGATCACGTTCCTTAAATATTTGCTTTATTCGCTTGTATCTCTCATTAGTAGAATTTCAGACAGTATAGCAAAGTGAAATTAAAAACAAAAAAAGATGGATTAAGATTTGGGGGGTTAGGAAAGCAACCCTGAATAAGCTCTCTCCCTTCAGCTGATTATACCACAGTGCTCTGGTTATTGAACATTCTGGGCAATAGTTCTCCCTTCCTGGTCTAGGAACCATGGAATCTGTGATCCAGGTTTTTTAACTTGATTCCCATGGCTGCAGCTCTGTAGGAATATGGTGGACATATAAATATGAGGGACTGTCCTGGTGTCCAGAAGCAGTTGATTTCTTGCATTTGATATATATAAGATTCTAAAGTGCCACCTGAATTTTCAGAGGAAAATGTTGTTTTATGTGACTTTTTATTGTATTTTTTTAACTATAAATCTGGTAATACATGTAGACTGTTATAAAAATACAATATTTATAAACGCTGGATAAATAGGAGTTTGCATTACAATTCAACTCCCATTAGAAGCTAGGGGCTTGCCCTATAAGGTAAACTCTCCTGACAATGTTGTTGTTTCTATCGTTTTCAACCTTATTTGACTATTAACTCAATTTGAGAACATGATGAAAGCTAAAAGGTCTATCCCAGAAAATACACATACCCACAAAATTTTGCACTTAATACACCTATTCAGGAAATCTGCATTTAAGAATCTCTAAGACTGGCAGGGGCGAGACTTATTGCTGTTCCATTTTGCCATTAAAATTTAGGTTTAGGCCGGCGTGGTGGCTCACACCCGTAATCCTAGCACTCTGGGAGGCAGAGGCAGGCGGATTGCTTGAGCTCAGGAGTTCGAGACCAGCCTGAGCAAGAGCGAGTTCCCGTCTCTACTAAAAGTAGAAAGAAATTAGCTGGACAACTATATATATATAGAAAAATTAGCCGGGCATGGTGGCACATGCCTGTAGTCCCAGCTACTCGGGAGGCTGTGGCAGAAGGATTGCTTGAGCCTAGGAGTTTGAGGTTTCTGTGAGCTAGGCTGACACCATGGCACTCTAGCCCCGGCAACAGAGTGAGACTCTGTCAAAAAAAAAAAAAAAAAAATTTAGGTTTAAATCAGAAGCTACTGCTCAGAACTTAATTCTTTTTAATGTTTTTGGGGGTTTTGTTTGTTAAACAGAACCAAAGGCCAAACAGGTACCTCTACAGTCAAACCTTATTTTATTGCAGTTTGCTTTATTGCACTTCTCAGATACTGCATTTTTTTACAAATTGAAGGTTTATGGCAACCCTGCATCAAGCAAGTCTTTCGGAAGCCATTTTACCAACAGCATGTGCTCTCTTTGTGTCTCTGTCACATTTTGGTAATTCTCTCAATATTTCAAACTTTTTCATATTATTTTATGTTATGGTGATCTCCGATTAGTGATCATTGCTATTACTATTGTAATTGTTTCAGGGCACCAAAAACCATGCCCATATAAGACAGCAAACTTAATTGATAAATGTTGTGTGTATTCTGACTGTTCCACCTGCTCTTACTGCCATGTCCCCAGCGATATTAAAATTAGGCCAATTTAGGCCAATTAATTACCCTATAATGGCCTCTAAGTGTGTAAGTGAAAGGAAGAGTCAAACATTTCTCACTGTAAATCAAAAGCTAGAAATAATTAAGCTTAGGAAGCCATGTGTAAAGCTCATATAGACTGAAAGCTAGTCCTCTTATGCCAAAGAGCCAAGTTGTGAATTCAAAGGAAAATTCCTGAAGGAAACTGAAAGTGCTACTCCAACGAACACACAAATGATATAAAAGCAACACAGCCTTATTGTTGATATGGAGAAAGTTTGAGTGCTCTGGATAAAAGATTGAACCAGCCACAATATTCCCTTAAGCCAAAGCCTAATCTAAAATGTCCTAACTCTCTTCAATTCTATGAAGGCTGAGAGAGGTGAGGAAGCTACACAAGGAAAGTTGGAAGCTAGCAGAAGTTAGTTCATGAAGTTTAAGGAAAGAAGCTGTCTCTGTAACATAAAAGTACAAGGTGAAGCAGCAAGTGCTGATGGAGAAACTGCAGCAAGTTATCCAGAAAATGTAGCTAAGATCATTGATGAAGGTGGCTACACTAAACAAAAGATTTTCAACATAGATGAAACACATTTATATTGGAAGTGTATGCCATAGAGAGGAGAAGTCAATGCGTGGCTTCAAAGCTTCCAAGGGCAGGCTGATGCTCTTGTTATAGGCTAATGCACCTAGTAGCTTTAAGTTGAAGCCAATGCTCATTTATCACTCTGAAAATCCTAGGGCCCTTAAGAATTATACTAAATCTACTCTGCCTGTGCTCTATAAATGGACCAACAAAGCCTGGATGGCAGCACATCTGTTTATAGCATGGTTTACTGAATATTTGAAGCCCTCTGCTGAGATCTACAGCTCAGAAAAAAAAGATTCCTTTCAAAACATTACTACTCATTGACAATGCACCTGGTCACCCAAGAGGTCTGATGGAGATGTACAAGAAGTTCAATGTTGTTTTCATGCTTGCTAACACCACATCCATTCTGCAGCCCATGGATCAAGGAGTAATTTCAACTTTCCAGTCTTAATATCTAAGAAATACTTTTCATAAAGGTATGGCTGCCATAGATAAGTGATTCCTCTAGTGGATCTGGGCAAAGTCAATTGAAAACCTTCTGGAAAGGATTCATCATTCTAGATACTATTGAGAATATTTGTTCATATTGTCACGGGCTCTAAAAATTTTTTTTAAAAAATTCATGATTCATGGGAGGAGATCAAAATATCAACATTAACAGGAGTTTGGAAGAAGTAGATTCCAACCCTCATGGTTAACTTTGAGGGGTTCAAGACTTCAGTGGAGGAAGTAACTGCAGATGGAGTAGAAATAGCAAGAGAACCAGAAGTGGAGCCTGACAATGTGCATGAATTACTGCAATCTCATGATAAAATTTGGATGGGGGTGGGTAGTGGTGGATGGTGGCTCATGCCACTAATCCCAGCACTTTGGGAGGCCAAGGCAGGAGGATCACTTGAGCCCAGGAGCTAGAGACCATCCTGGGCAACATAGCAAGACCCCTGTCTCTACAAAAATCATAAAAATTAGCAGTACGTAGTGGTGTAGGCCTCTAGTCCCAGCTACTGGGAGGCTGAGGTAGGAGTATTGCTTGAGCCCAGGAGTTCCAGGCTCCAGTGAACTATGATCACACCACTGCATTCCAACCTGGGCAATACAGCAAGACCCCGTATCTTCAAAAAGAAAAAAAACTTAAACAGATAAGGAGTTGCTTCTTATGGATAAGCAAAGAAAGTGGTTTCTTGATAAGGCATCTACTCCTGGTAAAAATGCTGTGCACATCATTGACATGACAACACACGATTTCGAATATTACATAAACTTAGCAGTAGGGTTTGAGAGGATTGACTCCAATTTTGAAAGAAGTTCTACTGTGGGTAAAATACTATCAAACAGCATTGAGTGCTACAGAGAAATCTTTCACAAAAAGAAGAGTTAATGGATGCAGCAAACTTCACTGTTATCTTTTTAAAATTGCCACAGCCATCCAAACCTTCACCAACCAGTAGATCAGTCAGCAGCCATCAACATCATCAACATCAAGGCAACACCCTCCACTAACAAAAAGATTACGACTTGCTGAAGGCTCAGATGCTTGTTAGCATTTTTTTAGCAATATTTTAAAATTAAGATATACACTTTTTAGAGACATAATTATATTGCACACTTAATAGACTATAGTATAATGTAAACATAACTTTTATATGCACTGGGAAAGAAAAAAATCATGTGACCTAACTTTATCATAATATTCTGGTCTGGTCTGGAACCAAACTCGCACTCAAGTTTATCTCTGCAGTATGCCTGTACTGGACTTTTTGTGCTTGGGTTTAGTCCATATCGTAAATACTTTGGAGGCCAAAGGCATGTGGCAGTGAGCACACAGATGACAATACATATTTGCTGAAAACCAGTAGGACACAGAACTGCTGACGACCATAGTCTTGCCCTCTCCAGTTGACCTGACTGTGCAGCAAATTTTGCCAACCTGCCAGAGAAGCAGCAACTCCAGGAGAGAAAAGCTGTTTGGCATCCCACCTGCCAAGAAAGTGTTAGGTTTGTTTTCTGCTGAGCATCCGCAACCAAGATCACCACCCGAAATTTCGGAGACCCACCTTCTGTGGAGGGAACTCCCGGCAGCAACGCCCAACCCCGGGCGTGACCCCTGAATGCACCGCTTGCGCCCGCGGACCTGCATCCTGGCTTAGTGCGCACATACCTCCCGGCGTGGGGAGGTGGAAGGACGCCGGGCCCCGCGTTTCGCCTGTGACGGCCACCACCCCCGCGGAGGCGTCGGGCGCGGCCCCCGAGCTAGGCTGGGGGCGGGGACACGCCGGGCGCCCCCGCCCCCCGCCCCCGCGGGCGCCCGGGCCCTGCGCGGCGGGCTTGCGTGTCCTCGCGCCGACCCCTCCCTCGCGCGCCTCGCCCGGCGCACGCGCGCGGCCTCGCGCAGGGCGAGGAGAGGCGGTGGCCGCAGGCGCCCGACCCCAACCTGTCAGACCGGGGAGCGGGCCTCCAGCGGCGGGCGCAGCAGGCGCGAGCACGGCCGCGCGGCCTCTAGGAGCTGGCCTAGCCGAGCCGGCCGGGGGCTGGGAGATGAGCGGCGGCCCCGCAGCAGCGCCCCAGGTAGATGCGCCGCCCCCTCGCGGAGCGGAGCCTCGGGGCTGGCCCTGCGTTCCGCCGCCGGGGTTTCGGAACTTGTGGGCAGTGTTGGGGCGCCTTTAATTTATAACGTGTTTCGTTTTCCACAGGATGGGGAGGGACGCGCGGCACTGCCCTCGGGCACTGGCGCTCCCGTGAAGTAGGAGCCGCCGACCGTCCGCCTGCACGAGCCGTTCCGCGCCGCGGCCGCGCAGCCGCTGCCATGGCCGGGTCCGGCGCGTGGAAGCGCCTCAAATCTCTGCTGCGGAAGGATGATGCGCCACTGTTCTTAAATGACACCAGCGCCTTTGACTTCTCGGATGAGGTGGGGGATGAGGGGCTTTCTCGGTTCAACAAACTTCGAGTTGTGGTGGCCGATGATGGTTCTGAAACCCTGGAAAGGCCTATTAACGGGGCGCACCCGGCCCTGCAGGCCGATGATGATTCCTTACTGGACCAGGACTTACCTTTGACCAACAGTCAGCTGAGTTTGAAGGTGGATTCCTGTGACAACTGCAGCAAACAGAGAGAGTTGCTGAAGCAGAGAAAGGTGAAAACCAGGTTGACCATTGCTGCCGTTCTTTACTTGATTTTCATGATTGGAGAGCTTGTAGGTGAGTTGTGTTGCCAACTCACTTTCTGTTTACCTTTCATCGAGGGTCTTTGTCAAGCTGTAGTTACACCTGATTTGGGGTTAAACTTTCTTTTTAGGAAGTTTGTATTTATGAAGATACTGATCTCATGATATGAAAATGCCACAGGGTTCCAAAGTACGGAGCAACCTAAGTACAGCATAAACTTCCCGAGATAACTTTGACTTTGCCTTCTAGTTCTTTAGACACTATCACGTTAAAGTTAGGCATTATCTTCATTGTATATTCTGTAACTTCCTCTTTTTAAAAAATTCTGATAAAATACCAGGTTAATTTTTGCAACGTTTAAAATAGTAAATGATTCTAAAATTACTTTGAATCACAGAATTTTACGGTGCGAAGGGATCTTACTGAACACCTGCTCCACCTTCTTTTTTACATATAAGGATTCTGAGGGCCCAGAGAGGTTAAATAAGTTGTGAGGCCACTTAGGAACTTAATGGAAGAGCCACATCCAGTCCCAGTCACTGGATTTTTTTCTCTGCATTTGATTTAAGTGATCTGTTTATATCGTTTCCTTTTGTATTTATCGTCAGGAGATTTGCAAAACTAAATACTACCAACTAACATGAAATTTTTTCAGTATAAGGAGGGACTGAAATGAACCAATGGATTTCCCCAGCGTTCCATGAACTTGGTTTTCTTTTTCATGTTTTAATTATACAAATAATACATTCTGACTGTAAGATACATTCCATTCTTCGTTTAGAGATTATTTTCACAGTCACATGTAACTGTCTCTTAGTGACAGTTTACAAAGCGACATTAAAGCAGGGAGATGCTTCTTTCATGTTGTTTCTTAATGATGAACCATAATGAAAACAGAGGTGGCAATTCAGAATTAAGATGCTTCGCTGGACGTTTTATGTAGGAAAATTATGTTTCCTACCCATTTCATACCATTGCTCCCCAGTGCTCACTTCAGCCATGCTTGCCTTCTTTTTCTTCCTACAACTCATAAAGGTCTTTTTGGCCTTAAGGCCTTCAAACTGGCTGGTCCCTCTACCTCAGTGGCTTTCAAACTTTTTTGACCTCACTATAGTAAGAAATACACTTAACATTGTGACTCAAGTAGGCATGCATGCATACATATGTATGTACGTACACACACGTGAACGTGTATAAATATATGCGTAACTGAAACAAAAGTCTTATTTCATGTGATGTATTCTAATATTTTTTCACCTGTGGTCCCAAACCACTAAATTGATTTCATGGGTCCCTAACAGTAGGTCAGGGCTTGCAGTTTGAAAAACACTGTTCTTTTTTTTTAAAAAATAGCCCATGTAGACTGCCTTTTCCCAGATCTTCTCCTGGCTGGTTTCTTGTCATTCACGTCTCATCTCAAAAGATACCTTTGAGAGACCTTTTCTGACTGACTAAATCTCTTTTGTCCTCCGTTCTTTCCCCAACCTTCCAAGTCCTCGGCATCTGAGATTATCTTATTTATTTACTTATTTAATATCTGTCTTTTTTCCACTGAAATAGGCTGAATTCCCAGCACCTAGAACAGTGACTGGCACAAAGTAGAGACTCAGTACATTTTTTTGAGTTAATTAAATTCTATTCTGTTAGAGAATTATAAATGCATAAGCTGTAAAGAAATTAAAAGACAGGAGTGAAGTTGTGGCCAGATAAGGCACCATGGTTTTAGCAGACTAAGATTCAGTGACTTGCCCAAATTAACACAACTAGAATATTGAGTATTCAGGCTTGGTGATTTTTGAAGTTAATATTTAATATCTGAAGTTAAAGTAACATTAATCACAATTTTCCACCTTAAAATTCATCTAGAGTTTATTTTACCTAAATAAAAATTCATTACAATATAATTGTCCTGACTTCCCATTTCTGGGAATGGAACTTCCCATTTTGCCAATCTCTTATTTGGCAAATATTGTTTTGTGAAAGCCACAATATAAGTATTTCCTTTAAAATACTGACTTTATTTTCAAACATGAAAATATTATGTTAAATAATACAGATATAATAGTAGTATTTAAGATAGGCATTAGCAATATTATTTAAGCCTTGGAGAGAGTAAGAGCTGGTCTTTAAGTCTTAATATGGGTTTCCTGACTGGCAAGAAGGCCCAGTCTGGAGACAGCTAGCTGATTTTCTTTCTCCCTCCCCCACCGCAAGCCAGCAAGGATCCCTTTTGGTTGAGTTTCCTCCTTCAGGCAACCATGTAGAAAATCATTGACTTTATACTCTATTGCCACGCCACAAGTGAAAAGGAAAAATTTTTTAATGAATATTTTGTAAATAAAGGTACATTTAGCTACAATTTCCCATTTTCCCTCTGTATGGCAACTTTTGGGACACCCTGTATTATAATCCCTATTACCTGGAGCATTTAAGAAAATAGACGTTAAACACAAGTAAACTTAAAATTCACATCGTCTTAAGTGTTATGGAGTAAAAGAACAAGGTACTATAACATATGGTAACCAGTGAGACATAGTTTATGCATGAACCAGGTACATTAAAACCAAAAAAAGAATAGTAGAAGTTATCCAAGCAAAGGGAGTGAGGGAGTGTTCCAAGTAAAGAGAACAGCATGTACAAAGGTCCTAAAGCTTTCAGTTCTTTAAAAGGAATAGGAAAAAAGGCCAGTTTGGCTGGAATGTAGTAAATATGAGGGAAAGAGGCAGGAGGACCTGATCAGGCAGGTCCTGATAGGCCACATTAAATGAGTATAGCTTTTATTCTGAGTGCAATGGGAAGCAAGTTAGGGGTTTTAAGCAAGAGGGTGACATGATGGGGTATACCTTTTTGAAAGATTATTCTGGCTGTTATGTGGAGATTGGATTAGAGGGTACATTTTTGGATGCAAGTAAACTGATGCAGGAGTCCAGACAAGAAACAATTATGGCTTGGAATAGAATGGATGGAGAAAATGCACATATTAATAAACTGAAGGTCCATTGACAAAATTGGCTAATGGTTTGGATGTGAAGGTTGAGGAAAAAGCAGTGTCAAGAATGGTTCTGAAGTTTTTCACCTAAGCAACTGAGTGCATAGAACTGGGTCTATGAAGCAGTGGGAGAATGCAGAACAGGATTTGGACATGGGCTTGTTTTAGACATGCTCCTTTTTGTATATATGTGAAATATCCAAGTGAAGATATCTGGGGCAGGCTGTTAAATATGAGTCTATAATTCAAAAGACAGGTCAAGGTAGAGAAATATGATATGCAATGCCATAGGAATGGGTAAAATTTCCTAGAAAGCCTAAGTCCTAAGGAACTACGGTTAGAAAAACATACAGGTGTTCTAAAACCCAAGAAAAGAAAGTATTTCCAAGTGGAAATAAATAGGTTGAAACTGCCAAGTATAATTAGATGAGAAGTAAATATCCTCAGAATTTGGTAACACAGAGTTATCAATTAGTTTAACAATTGCATTCTTATTGGGAATGAAAATGCTTGAAGAGTGAATACAGACTTTCAGGTAAAATAAAGATGGCAAATTGAAGTTTAGCATCTAATTTTGCTTCCTCTGAAGCCTGTCTTAAACTATAATGAAGGGATTTAAAAAAAAAAAAAAGACATAAATCCACACAGATAGGAGAAAATAGCAACAAAAATTTTGGAAACTGGAAAGGAAAAAGATAAAGAGGTAACAGACTTAATAGACCCAAAAAAGCCAGCTCCTAAGCCAGCAGTGAGTAAGCTGAGAACCAACTCAGTTTACACTAGAGCAGTGGTTTTCAAGCTTTGCTGCGCATCACAATCACCTAGAGAACTTGTTAAAACACAGGATCCCGGGGGCTGCTGGTACTGCTGATCCAAGGACCACAATAGAGAACTGCTGCACTCGAGAGTCCTAAGTAGGCCCAGAATTGGTACCAGGTACCTCTGGAAGTGTGGATGACAAAGAAGGCTAAAATAAGGAAAGCTAGTTAAAACCTGTTTAAGAACTAGTCAGATATAATTGTATATCAAGTATCCATAAAGCAAGAATAGGCTGCTTTAAAAAAAATTCAGGGCAAAGAAAAGAACTTTTGAACAATAAAAACGTATTAATAGAAAATTTTTTAACTCCATAGAAAAGTTAGAAGATGAATTAAGGTACTCTCTCACAAAGTAGAGCAAAAAAACAAATGGATAATTGGAGAGAAAAGGCAAAAAAAAAAATTAGAATTATCAGGATAAACTCCAAATAATAGGAGTCAAGGAATAAGAGAAAGCAAAAGGGAAGAAATCATCAATAGT
Organism: Propithecus coquereli; assembly: GCF_000956105.1. Taxonomy (NCBI): domain Eukaryota; kingdom Metazoa; phylum Chordata; class Mammalia; order Primates; family Indriidae; genus Propithecus; species Propithecus coquereli. The sequence goes on along the minus strand of NW_012148618.1, from coordinate 16,152,997 downwards.
AACAGTTTAAGAAATTTCTCCGTAACTGAAGGTTATACATTGCCAGATTGAAAGAGTCAACAAAAGCGAGCAAATTGGGTGAAAAGAGATCCACAACACGGTACATCATTGTGAAATTTCAGAGCAAAGGGAACACATTGTTATCTAGTACCTCAGGTAACTGCAGTGTTAAATAGTTGCCTCTGATAGTTTTTGACAAGCATGGGAAGGAAAGTGGGAGCTGTTGACACAGGGCAAGTTCCAAGTGTCAGGTCAAATAAAAACAGCCTTGCAGGTATTTCAGGGAATCTCCCGACAGGTCAAATAATGAGAGTTCTCTGGGAATGGGGCTTTGAAGGAGCTCCAAACCCATTTTGCCTCCTCCAGTGACTGCCAAAGTGAGGTTTTGTGGCCTGTTGGTTTTCCAGCTACCGTAAAACTGGGGAATGGCAAATGGGCCTAGGGCAAGTTAAAATACCACAAAGCTAACTGTTTTTACTGAAAATCAGCCATTTTTCTTAAATGAATGCTATATGTATAAGACTTAAGTTCATTTCCAAAGTTCTGAAAAAGCTGATTTTGACAATTTTTGCCCATGTTCTCATTGCCTTTAAGAAGGAGATGATTTTCAGAGGTCCATACTCTGTTTTTGCTGATATTACCAACATGTGGCTTTTAAAATTTAGGTTTATTAAAATTAATTAATTCCTCAGTTTCACTAACCATTTTTAAAATGCTCAAAAGCCACATGTGATTAGTGGCTGCTCCATTGGACAGCACAGACATAGAACATTTCTATCTCAGAAAGTTCTTGACAGTGTGGCTTTAAGGAATTATCCTCATTTTATAGATGAGTAAGGCTCAGAAAGGTTGAGTAACTCAGTGTCTCTGAGATTCCAAAGCTCCATGTTGTTAACCGCTAACCTATATTTCCTCTCAGTGCTTTCCAGCTTTTTAATCTCAGGGAATACATAGAAAATGATATTTATATAGATAGAGCACTTTGAGGTTAATTATGTGACTACAAGATCATCAGCCCCAGGTCTCCTGCTACTACTCTTGGCTCTGCACACCCAGCCCAGGATTGAGGGGGACCAACAGCTCAGCACACTCATCTGATCATGAAGTTTTACTATACATTATACCAGTGATTCTCAGCCTGGTTCCAAGGCCTGAAGCATCACCATCACCTGGGAACATGTTAGAAATGTAAATTCTCAGGCCCCATCCCAGACCTACTGAATCAGAAATTCTTGGAGTAGATAGTCAAGCAGTTTGTATTTTAACAACCCCTCCAGGTGACTGATACACATAAAAGTTTGAGTTAGCTTATTCAATGAATGGTGCTAGGAAGGTTGGTTGTCCATAATGGGATAATATAGACACACACAATGTATTATATATATAATGCCTGGAAAATCAATACCAAAAAAATTGTATCCTAAATATCACCCTTTGTCCCTCTATTCAGAGATACTGCTATCCATATCCAAGTGTATCAGTTAATTTTTATATTTTATGTTGAATTAATATACATTTTGTTTAATTTTATGTTCAGGCTGGGCATGGTGGCCTGCACTGGTAATCCCAGCACTTTGGGAAGCCAAAGTGGGAGGATCACTTGAGGCCAGGAGTTTGAGACCAGCCTGGGCAACATAGCAAGACCCCATCTCTACAAAAAATAAAACAATCAGCCAGGTGTGGTAGCACACACCTGTAGTGTCAGCTACTTAAGAGGCAGAAGCAGGAGGATTGCCTGAGCCCAGGAGTTAGAAGTTACAGTGAGCTATGATTGTGCCACTGCATTCCAGCCTGGGCAACAACAACAAAAAATTGTGTTCAAACCCTCCCCGGCAAATGAACACCTACCTTTTCTTCAGCTTTGTTGTAATATTTAGATATTACAGTTATTATTAATAATTCACTGTCTGAGAGTAGAATTAGTATGTTTAGCAAAAGCTGCAGTGCTAAAACACAAAATTTCTCTTTATATGTTTGCCTAGGGGTTTTTAACATTTTAAGGCCATTGACTGCTTGGAAAATCTGTTAACAGAAATTGACATTCTCACCAGAAAAATACACGTATATATAATATTTTGCATACAATTTCAGAACACTTTGACTTAATTGTAGTACGATAAAGATTTAGTTAGAAGTTTATATTTTGTAGGGTGTTACATATTTCTGGTTTGATTGCTTACTTTTTTTTTTTGAATTAACTATTCTTTCTTCCCTCCCACTCTTACTTACTCTAAGGTGGATACATTGCAAATAGCCTAGCAATCATGACAGATGCACTTCATATGTTAACTGACCTAAGCGCCATCATACTTACCCTGCTTGCTTTGTGGCTGTCATCAAAATCACCAACCAAAAGATTCACCTTTGGATTTCATCGATTAGGTAGGTAATTGGGGTTTCTTTTGGTTTATAATGTTTTGTTTTTTTTTTTTTTTTTTGAGACAGAGTCTCACTATTTTGCCCAGGCTAGAGTGAGTACCATGGCGTCAGCCTAGCTCACAGCAACCTCAAACTCCTGGGCTCAAGCGATCCTTCTGCCTCAGCCTTCTGAGCAGCTGGGACTACAGGCATGCGCCACCATGCCCGGCTAATTTTTTTTCTAAATATTTTTAGTTGTCCAGATAATTTCTTTCTATTTTTTTTAGTAGAGACAGGGTCTCACTCTTGCTCAGGCTGGTTTCGAACTCCTGAGCTCAAAACAATCCGCCCGCCTCGGCCTCCCAGTGTGCTAGGATTACAGGCGTGAGCCACTGCGCCCGGCCCTGGTTTATAATGTTTTATAACCACAATATAGTAAAACCACAATGACCTATAACCCTGATTAACTGAAATCTTTCCAGTGATATCTTGTTTGAACAAAGCAAATGAAAATAGATAAATAAGTTCAGTCATAGTGGCTCAATCCTGTAATCCCAGCACTTTGAAAGGCCAAGGTGGGAGGATCACTTGAGGCCAGGAGTTAAAGACTAATATGGGCAACATAGACCCCGTCTCTACTATAAAATTTTTTTAAAAAAGAAAATGAGATTTATTCAGAAACATCTATTCCAGGGTACATTCTGCCTAGTCAGCTAAACAGTTTACACATAAAATTATATGATGATCATTAATCTTCACGTTTCTCCCTATGTCCTGAAGATGTTGTCAGAAAAAGTTTACTTTCATTTTATTGAACTAAGCAAAACCACATGGGTTTAACTTGTTGATGAGCATTACCTTCTCCCTTTGACTTGAGGTATTTCGACCAAAGCTACCATAGCCTAGATTTTAAGGATTACTATAATTTGATTTTAAGCATATACTGTGTGTTTGACCTTCATTAAAACCATTGTGTCAACATAATTCTGCAAATGCATACATTTTTATTTGCCTATTTTGAACAAATACTAATGTTTAATTTAAAAGAGTTAAAATCATACATTGTTATCTACACAGTTCTGCTTCTTACTGTGTTATTTTTTAATTTCTTACCTATTTCAAAAATATGTAAAAAATAATTACCTGAACTGGCCAGGCATGGTGTCTCAGGCCTGTAATCCTAGAGCTCTGGGAGGCTGAGGCAGGAGGATCACTTGAGACCAGGAGTTGGAGACCAGCCTGAGCAAGAGCAAGACCCCACCTCTACAAAAACAGAAAAAAATTAGCTGGGCATGGTGGCACACTCCTATAGTCCTAGCTACTCGGGAGACTGAGGCAGGAGGATCTCTTGAGCTCCAGAAGTCTGAGGTTGCAGTGAGCTATGATGACACCACTGCACTCTAGCCGGGGTGACAGAGCAAAACTCTGTCCCCCCAAAAAAAAAAAAAAATTGCCTGAACTATTATGTGAAGTGCCATATGACCACATGTCATTTGCTTAGACTCCAAAAGTTGACATCTAAATAGCTTCAGAAAAACTAGTCTCAAAGAACCAGAGTTAACATCTGGTAGTTTTATTTTATAGGAACATGAGACTTTTGGCTAATATTATCAACCTCAACCAGTTGCTTCTTTTCTTTGTTACTTTTTAGCCTAATCTTAACTCAGCGTCTAGGTCTTCTTATTTAGTCTCTGGATCTTCTAATGCAAAACTTGACCTTGTATTTAAATGGTGCTATTCCAAGTAGCTATCCAGGTCATCAGGTTAGGAAATTGTCTGGCATCGCCATCCCTCAGCACTCTAAGCTACTGTACAAGAGAGCTAAAACCCTAGGTGAGGTTTTTCTGTTGTTAAACTACTTCATAAGGCATTTGAATGTGTTCCTAACAGAAACTCTACTGCTTTTCAACATATTATATAGTCATTTGTTTACTGGTTGCCCTCGGATTTGTAAACAACTTCAAAATTATTTTCAAACCTTAATTTTTTTGTGATTTAAACACCTGCAGTTTCAAAATCCAAAACTTAAATCATCATGGAATGGGGATTTTTAACTTATAACACTGAGAGAATACATTCATTTAGTTCTATGGTTCTTAACCTCTTTTGGCTTATTAGCCTTTTTGAACTCTGATGAAAACAGTTGAACTCTCCCCCAGAAACATGCAATAACAGAAGATAGAAGGTGTTACACATGTAAGTTAAGAACCCATAATCATGAAAATTCTCTTAAATCTATCAAATATTAAAAGTACTTAATTTTGTTCTACATAGTCACTTTGTTTCTTCATAAATAACAAGCACTATGTAAAGACAAGAGAAAATAAAGCTGCCTAGTGCTATTGTGTCTCTGGAAGTTTCTATATAAAGTCAAATTTTTCACTCTCCTTAAAAGTACTAAGTTCCAAGATGGTGGACTAGATAAAATCAGCATTTGATTCTTGTCTCTTTGAAAGTTCATTAAAATGAAAACATAGAAGTATCAAAACAACAAAGAGAACCAAATGATTGGGCCACCAGTAAACAAGAAATTTCCAGAAATTTCTGGCAGTTGGAAAGTAGATAGGAGTACATCAAAGGAGAAAACAAGCCAAGAAGCTACAGCTTGGGCCCTAGAATATACTCTGAACTGTAACTGGATTAGCCCAACAGATCTCCAAAGAAGACTCAGGGACAGAGATGAGCAGAAATGAGAGTTGGGGCTAAAAATGGAGAATATTAATTGAATGACTGTAAGTGGGAAGCTGCTCCCAGTAATTTCACTCTGCTCCTACCTCACTTCTCACCCCCACCTCCACTGAGGTAGCCTGCATTTTCCCCAATGTAAAACACCAAATAGTTCTTCTAGAAAGAAATTGAATGAAATGTTTGGAGAAAGCTGAGAATTCTAATGTACCTGTTGATGCTCCAGAATAAGTCTTATTCCTACTAGAATTCAGGGTTCTGCAGTCTTCTAGCCTGGTTTCTTACCTACTCACCCTAAAGTAATACACTTGTCCTACTCTGCCCTGCCCTATACCGCTTAATAATAACCACTTTGATTCATTTCTGGCATATCCTTCCATCACTTCCTTTTTGCAAAGGGCAGTTTTCCTGTCCTTCCACCCTAAATGTGAATGAACAACCAAGAACCTTCTAGCGTATGAGAACTACCACCAGCATGAGAGAAAATGATCAAAATTAAACTAACAAAAAAATTAAGCTTAGAGGAAAGAGAGGTAACTTAAAGAACAGAAGGAAAGTTTTAAAATTATCTTACTAATATACTCAGGATGATAAAATGGTAAAATTTTTTTAAAAGAAACATACAAGAAGAAGCTCTTTGAAATTAAAATATTACTGCCAAAACTTTTTAAAAATTCCATTTTCAGGCCGGGCATGGTGTCTCATTTCAGGAGGCCAGAAGTTCAAGACCAGCCTGAGGAAGATAGACCCCATCTCTATGAAAAATAAAGAAAATTAGCCGGGCGTAGTGGCTTACACCTGTAGTCCTAGCTACTTGAGAGGCTGAGGTAGGAGGATCACTTGAGCCCAGGAATTTGAGGTTGCAGTGAGCTATGATGACATCACTGACTCTAGCCCAGGCAAGGGAACGAGGCTCTGTCTCAAAAAAAAAAGAAAAATTCTATTTTCAATAGAAGGACTTAAAAAGTATAGTCAAGAAAATCTTCCAGAATATAAAACAAAAAGATGTGATAGAAACAGGAGGGAAAAAGTTTAAAACTGTGAAAGAATAATCTTGGAGGTCCAAAGCCCTACTAAGAACCTCAGGATAGAACTTAAAAAAAATAAAAGAGAATGACTACTTAGTATGGGATTTTTTTTGAGGGTGAGGAGCACATTCTGGAATTAGATAGTGGTTATGGTTGTACAGTCTTGTGTGAGTACTAAAAACCACTGAATTGTACACTTTAAAATGGTTAAAGTGGTGAAATGTATACTGTATGAATTTTATCTCAATTTTTACAAGTCTTCTAAAAAAATAAAAGGGAGAGAATTGTTAAAAGATATAGATAGATGAGTATTTCCAGAGCTAAGGAAATACTCAAGCTTCACACTAAAAGAGCCTTTTGGGATCTTCTTTTTTCCTTTTTATATTCCAAAATCTTATGAGGATATATCTAGATACAGACCTTATTTGACTTATTTTATTCTTTGAAGTAATGGTGGAAATAGTGGAAGAAAAAAACATGTTGATTTGGGCAAGATTCAAAAAACAACAGAGATGTATCGAATTTGGTAAATAAAGCTATAAACCAAAGCAGTTGGTGTCCTTGAGTTCCACAGAGTACCATTACTTCATGAGTAATCTCTTGAAGTTCTTTAGGGTGAGATATATTTACATTGGACACATTTAAATAGTTGTAGCTCTTGCGGACTCTAATTTCAAGACTTGGTGATTCAGGCCCTGAAGAATATTGCAGAAGGAATCTCCCTAAGAAATTTCTGGTTTGTCACTGTTGTTGAATTTTGTTTTGTTTTGATGGCATAGAAGGTAGGACAGGGATGGAGTTTTTTCCTTGTTGGTTTGTTTTGTTTTTGTTTTAGAGACAGGGTTTCACTCTGTCGCCCAGGCTTGAGGACAGTGGCATGATCATAGCTCACTGCAGCTTTGAACTCCTGGGCTCAAGTGATCCTTCCACCTCAGTCTCCTGAATAGCCAGACTACAGGCATGTGCCACTGCCCTGGCTAATTTTTTTTTTAATTTTTTGTAAAGACAGGTCTTGCTATGTTGCTGGGGTTGGTCTCAAACTCCCAGCCTCAAGCTGTCCTCCTTCCTCGGCCTCTGGAGTTACAGGCATGAGCAACTGTGCCAAGCCTTGATTTATTTTGTAAATGTGTAAAAAATATTGCAAAAGTCAAAAGTTATTTTTTAATTGAAAAGATTTACTCAGAGAAGTCTTGCTTTCATTCTGTCCCTCCACCCCATCCCCCCTCCCCACTCTGTATTAGTAAACCATTTTAATTAGTTTCTGGCCTATGCTTCCAGCATTTCCTTTTGAAAATATAAGCAAATACATATATGTGTTCATATCCTGCTCCTTGCCATCCTTTCTTATGCAAAAGGCAGCATACTCTATATCCAACTGTAGACCTGGAGGCGGTGATTCTATATACAGAGTTCTGCCTCTTAGAGATCACTTTATAACAGTATGTAGACACTTTTGATTGGAAAATTTCAGAGCTTAAAGAATGAGAATGACCACTTAACTACTGAGAGAAATAATATTCTCTTGTTCCTTTTGAATAAGAATTGAGCACAGGATATTGCCTTGGGATTCCGCATGAGGAAGCAGAAAATTAGATTAAGATTTCTTGGAAATTTTTTCTACATTGAAGAACCAAATTGTAACATTCTATTTGACAATAATAAATATCAAGTCATGCTTAGTTATAATTGCCATTTTAGTTCTGTGTTGTGTGGATGCATTTTTCACTTTAAAAGATCACATTATCTGTAGGCATTTGATTGTTTTGTATTTACGTAGGGACTATTGATTATAGACTTTTGTTTGGTGTTTACAAGTACCCATCAGAGAGGCAATAAAGAGAAGTAGTTAGGAGTATAGACCTTGAAACCAATGGCTTGGCTCAAGTCGTGACTCCCTCACTTCCTACCAGTGTGACCTTGGGCAAGTTAACATAACATCTTTGTACTTCCATTTCCTACTTGTAAAAAGATGCTAATAATAGTGCCTACCTCACAGAGTTATTAAGAATATTAAATGAGTTCATATTTGTAAAGTACTTAGAAAAGTCCCTGGTACTTCAAAGCAGCCTTCATTTATTCTTCATGTAATCAGCTTCATTTATTCTTCTATGAAGAATTGTAGATAAATTCAAGGTTTATATGTGGCTTTATTTATATATACAGAGATGCCACTATAAACTCTGTGGCGTATCCAATCTTTAAAAATTTTGGTTAAATTTTGTCATAATATGGTAACAAATCACATTTTCTGCTTTTAGGTGCTAGAGATAAAGTGGAGTTTATACTCTTAAGTAAGAGAACAAAAATGCTGTGAGTCTGGTGGGAGAAAGCAAAAGAGGTTCTTGTCAGCCTCTACTCTTGCCTTTTGTTTCTTTTAAGTTCCAAAATATTTTTGATACTGATTTGTGTCTATGAATAGTTTTGAAGTACCAATGAAAATAGGTTCTCACTCAAGTAAGAATGATTAGAATGTTTCTTTAAAAAGTTAGAAATAAAATAAACTGAAGATGCTGTTCTACTTGATGGTAAAACAGTGACGTTGTTACCTGCTGTTCACATTGTAGTTTTCTCCTCTTCCCCATCAGTTCCTTGTGCACAGTTTAGACTGAATATGGAATATTTCTAGAGAATTAGTTTTATAGGATCAAGTGCTGTCTGTAGTGGACTTCCAGCTCCTCCACATGGTCTGGAGTGAAGAAGAAGGGATAGTTTTTGTTTCCTCTATAACCCAAAGATTAGCTTTTATTGGATAAAATATTAAATGAGGAAATGGAAATTGAATTTCTGGTATTCTTTGGTCTAGTTAACCTAGGCTAAATAGTTTTACTATGCCTTTGCTTCTCCTGAAACAAGGAGTTTTTAATACGTACAATACTGTGCTTAATGTCAAATTACAGCTGATACATTTATCTAATTTGAACTGTCAACTAGTATTCAATAAAAGCATGTTATACGTGTGAAGGTGAATGCAAACTGAGATAGATAAATATATTTAATATGCAATAAAGAATTGTATAATGAAATCACCTCTTATTTATGAGTTTGGATTTGTATAAAGGAGGATTTGTGTCTGTGAATTATAGTCAGATATTAGTAGTATCATTCTCTAAGTTTATCTCCCTTTCATGTTCTCATAACAGTTTATATGCTTAATAGCATTCATCATATCTTTTATAGCTATTTTCATGAAACTGTATCTCCTTCTAGACCATGAGTTAAATAGGGACAGGAACAGGCAATATTAAACTCTGTGTCTGACACTAATTAGTGCTGTATAAGAGATTATTAATCAAATTGTTGCATATTCAGGCTGAGTAAATAAGGACATGAAAGTTGTGGAATAGATAACTTAGAATAGTGCATGATCCTCAAATTATTTGTGTTGGGAGTAAATGAAACCAATTTCCAAACTGGGAGTAGAGGTATTTTTGAAATTTTGGGACTAAAATATTTGGAACTTGAAAACATTTGTCTATAATGTTAGTTAAATGTAAAACTATGGTCATGTTCACAGAATAGACTATAAAAATTTATTTGATCCTCAGTATAGCTGGATGGTACAGATTGACTTACAGGTCATTTTGGGTGTAAGAAGAAATTAGAAGGGAGCTACTTATCTTAATGAGGGGCTGGTCCTATTTGTTAGCTTTGGTACTGACTACCTTTAAGACTTTGTGGTCAAATCATCTTTGGTTCAAATCAGATCTATATGATCTTTTGGAGAGTGACTTAATCTCTCTAAGTAGGAGTTTCTTCTTCTGTAATAAGGGATAATAATACCTCTATTGCAGAATTGTGAAAAATAAATAAGGTATATAAAGTACCTACCATGGTACTGGCACAAAATAAGTTCCCAATAAAAGTTAGTTCTAGTCTTCTACTTTTCCTTCTCTCTTCTACATGCCAGTATATCCTCTTATGTATCCTCCTTTTCGTATCTTTCAGAATGCTCCATGCTCCAAAATGGCCTACCTTCTTCTCTTCTCCCCTAATCAGAATTCTTAATTGTCCCAGTATAACTACCTCAGCTAGGTAGTAGGAGAAAAGTAAGATGATTCACTCTGATGATTGAGTAACAGTTTTTAAAGATATGCTTTTTTAAATTTCAGAATATTATGGGGGTACAAACATTTTTTAACTCATAGGTCTTTGGTCACATTTTTGCAATGTAATCAAGTTCATTTTAGCAAAAATAATTAAGTCGAGGTAAAGAAAGGTATTTTCAGATTTGCCAGACAAGCCCAAGTGGCTGTCCCAGGATTCAGTTTTCTGTAGCTGCTTTTCTTTTCCTTCACGTGAGCCCATAGATTGTGTAACATCATTCAAGTTTTTCTTTTTTTTCTTTCATTATTACTTTACATGAGCTACAATAGCAGCTTTTTTTTTTTTTTTTTTTTGAGACAGAGTCTT
>NW_012148618.1:16122945-16142328 GCF_000956105.1 Propithecus coquereli | reverse complement strand
TTTTTAGTTGTCCAGATCATTTCTTTCTATTTTTTCGTAGAGACGGGGTCTCTCTCTTGCTCAGGCTGGTCTCGAACTCCTGACCTTGAACGACCCACCTGCCTCAGCCTCCCAGGGTGCTAGGATTACAGGCGTGAGCCACTGTGCCCAGCCAATAGCAGCTTTTTGTAGGAAGAGGGAAAGCAGGGTAGGAACCATATGTGAGTTAATTTTAGATGCCTGGATTTATTTGACCGTGGGTATGTAACTTTATTCTGGAAGCTAATAAAACTTAGAATTTAATGAAACCACACTGTCGGAGAAATCCCACATGTCCTCAGGAGGAATAGCATTATCTTGCAGAAAACGGGGAAATGAGAACATCCCCTTGCTTGCTTTCTGCCTCCATCCTTATGAAATTAATTGGCTTTATTTATATGGCTTTTCTTCCAGATTTTGTGCTAAAGAGGTTGCACAGATTAGATAGTGATCATGTGAAAGAACTGTAGTAAGCAGAGTTGTTTGATTTGAAATAAAAAGCAAGATCTACACTATAGTAATGAAAATCATCAGCCCAGGTTAATGGCAAAGTGACAGTGTAGGAGTCTTTTGCAGCAATGTGTAGTTTTACTGAGCAAAGACCTCTAGCAGATCTGGCTAGGTGACAGGTTGTCCTGGGGTAGGTATATGCTTACAGTGCTAATTCTGTGTTGTTTTTTATTCCCCCATACCAAAGGAGCAGAAAGTATTCAGTTAAAAAAATCTTCCCCCAAACACACAGGCAAAAAACCCATAATCTCTTCTCCTAGTGACTCATTTTAATGACTTACTCCCACCCCTGACAAGAGTTATGCCTAGATTATCCAAATCTTAGTGGGAATTTAATCATATCACATGAACATCTATAGGAAAGAAATAGATTTCTAGAATTTCTTGGAAATGGAAGTTTTGAGGCAGAAGGAAAACATGAGTGAGGTAGTCAACACTGGGTCAACCTGAGAGCAGGTAGGCATGTTGGGTATGGGGTAGGGGGAGCAGTAAGAAGGCAGGAGTACAAGAGTATTTGGAATAGGTGTGAAGATCCAAACTTTGCAGTTTAGATTGGCATTCTGGTGGCAACAGTGGGCCTCTGAAAATCCTATATGATATCTTTAGCGTGAGTGTAGTAGGTTTCTCTGTGGCTGGGTTGAAATACAAATACGAATTGAGTGTCCTTAATCTGAAATATAAAATGCTCTTTTGAGCATCATGTTGGCCCTGGGAAAGTTTTGGATTTTGGAGCATTTTGGATTTTCAGATTAGGGATGTTCAACCTATACTATAATAGTTTGGAAGTCCTAGTCAAAGCCAATATAGCCCACTCATTTTTCTTCTGTTCCCTTCCTATCTTCTACTGGAAGACGGTAGAAAAGAGAAAGCACAAAGGAAGTAGAAGAGAAACTACATCTCCACTCTACTTCCCTATTCATTTTTATAGACCTCTGAATCTTATCTTTAGATATTTGCTATATATAATTCTTTGAGGCAATAGAAAGATAAGTGGTATATAATTTAAGTGAAATATACTCATTATTGGCATCATAGCATCAGCAAAATTAACAGTTATGATAGGCCAGTACATTTATATAGCACCCCTGAAAATAAATATGCATGGGCTGTGTGTGATTTATATAATTAAAGCAAACTGATACTCATTCACCAAATGGGTGCCAATAGTTAGTTATTGAATGAATGAATAATAGTGTACGGTGGGCAGACAGGCAGTAAATACATACACAAACACAAATATAATCATAAATTGTAATAAATGCTGCAAAGAGAAAGAATAAGGTCCTATGATGGAGAACAAGAGGACAACAGAGAAGGACTCCAGTGTTTTTCATATGAATCCTGAAAACCTCTAGTTTTGACAATTAATGTTTTAAATGTGCAGTAAGCAGTTTTCATATTTTATAGTACTACCAAAACTTGATAATCATCTGTGTTTTCTCCCATTTAATTTTTTCCTGTTAGCATTTATTAGCCATTTAAATTGTTTATTCTCTGTAGTTGAAATTCTGGGTGTATTTTAGTTTTTATTAGGTCATTGACCATAAACGTTAGTTTATATTTCAGCTGAATGAAAAGATCCAAGTGATCTTATAGCAAAAAACACATTCACTCATCTTACTACCTCCTCTGCTACAGTTTAGCCAGGTGCAGTGATTTAATTATATATGTGTAAAGTTAAGTAGCAAAATGTTAGAGCTACTGTAATATAGGTTTTCTAGCATTTCCATAAAAATCTCTTTCAAGAGTTTTTAATGCTAAATTTCCATTTAGATTGAAATATGACATTCAAGTTTACCTAAAGCTAATGTAGTAGTAACTTTCACAGAAATCTAGGGTCTTTTAATTGTAAAAGTTCCTGGGTCTCCTTTAAGAAAATGAGAAATCCATCTGAGAGCCTGGCTCACTGACTCACGCCTGTAATCCTAGCACTTTGGGAGACCGAGGCAGGAGGATGGCTTGGGGCCAGGAGTTAGAGACCAGCCTGAGAAAGAGAGAGAACCCGTTTCTACTAAAAATAGAAAAATTAGCCAGGCATGGTGGTGTGCACCTGTAGTCCCAGCTACTCGGGAGGCTGAGGCAGAAAGATTGCTTGAGCTCGGGAGTTTGAGGCTGCAGAGAGTTATGATGCCACTGCACTCTAGCTGGGGCAACACAGTGAGAGTCTGTCTCAAAAAAAAAAAATAAAGAAATCCATCTGCTATGTACTCCTTTTGTCTTGGAAAACTTTACTGTAAGTTATGTGACCAAAGACCAACCCAGAGCCAGAATGAGAAAATTGGAGCAGGACATAATTTGGTTGTTGATTGAGATCTTCCCTCTCTTTTAAATGTTGTGGGAAAACTTGCTTATCTTTATCTGCATTCCATCATGTTAAAAATATTATGAGAGAAAAATTTTTTAAACCCTAAATTAGTCCTATTTATGGTATTTCACCAAAGTTTAATTTATTCACAGTGAAAGAGCTTTTTGTTTTATCGGCACAAATGATCATATAACTACTATTAGGATTTTTAGCTTTGTCTATGCCTTATACTTCCTAATTATAAATCTCAGCTCCAGACATCTACTTAAAATTTTGTCTTCTTTTTTTTCTTTTACATTTATCAGTACTCTGTCCAGAAGACATTTTGACAGGTGATTAGAATAAAAAATAACAGATGAATGTCTTTGCTTTTCACCAAGGGAACCAGACTATAAGGCACATTACTTATTAATTGCTTGAAAAGGGATATCATTGATAGCAGTACTCTAATATGCCATTTTGGGAATTTCTCAGAATCAGCTGAATTCCATTACTGTTAACTGTGAGTAGTCATCAGAATCTCTTATATGCTGCTCACATGGGTGAAAACTGTGACGTGGAGAACTAAATTTTCAGCTGCAGGCTGCAGGAGCATAGTGGGCCTTGTAAGGGTGGGAGTTCTTCTGCCAAGGAGCTCTGTTCATGCTTTTTGTTTGACTTTCATTTCACTTTATTTTGAATCTGGGTTTGCCTTGTCTGAGAATTTACGAAAAGGTGATTTTAAATGTTTTATCACTGGGGTATGGCGTTGCCAGATTTACATACACAGAAGATTCCCAATATATCTGAAATACTGCATGGGACATACTTTGCTAAAAAATTATTTGTTGCTTATCTGAAATGCAGATTTAACTGGACATCCAGTATCTTATCTGGAAGACCTACTAGGGTAACTGTATAATTTATCATCCAAACCAGGACCCTTTTGAGAGTGAAATGGGGCACTATTAATGATTATGCCAGGACAGCAAGCATAAACTGGACTGTCCTGGGAAAATTGGAAAGAATGGTCAACCTAATTATTAATATTAAGAGGTTTTGAAATAATTTTTGATTACTGGTTTTAAATTTTCATAATCAATTGCATCTCTGTCATTAACTTGTGTGGCTATCTTTATGAATGTAAAGTATATTGCTTTATAATTTTTATATTAAAAATTTAATTAAGGCACCTTAAAAACTATGGTGGCCTAATTGCTAGCTTCAACCTTGATACTTGATTAAAGTCCTACTAGTGGTAGAAGGCTACGACTAATACATGAGATTTTACAGTTTAAAATTTTTTAAGTCATTTATGTTATTTATATATGTGTACATTATGATTAGCAGTTATAATATGGAAATTCCATGTGTGTTTTCTGTCTTTTATTTGGCTTAAACTTCTCTTCTAACCTATTAACTTCTTGTTTTAGGGGATTTAGTTAGTGACCTATTCTTCATATTTAGCTTAACTTTCTTAATTGTGTAGCCTTTTATCATTTTCCCTTGGTCAACTTTTGACTAACTTCATTCTGCAAATTGATCCATAAATATTTGAGTATCTGCTGTATGCAAGCTACTCTGCTAAGTACTACAGTGAATATGACATGGAATAAGACTTGGTCCATATCCTCAGAGTTTATAGTCTGTATTTAATATGGAAATCTCTCCACAGCTTCGTATATTTCAGTTGTTCTTTTTCTCTCTCTTCTTTAGCTCTTGTATCTCATTTGAAATATGTCAAGAATAGATGTGCCATGGTTTTAAATAGGAATTGTATGTTTTTTGTTCCAGCATCTATTCTGTTGATGCACAGGATTTTATAGGAGTTTTGGCTACATTAATTAGGTGTGTTAAGGAAATAGCCTATAATTGCTAATTAATTTTTCTGTGTTGTAACTTATAAATTGGAATGAAAGTGTATCAAAGTCCAATATGTTGAACCTTTGAGCAATGAGTCATCCCAGATCACAGTTTTCCAGATTGTTTACCTTTTAACACTTAACAGGATTAATGTCAGATTTCTCTAAAGGAAAAGTTTTCTCTAAATTATTTTCTTGCTTTTCTCTAAATTATTTTCTTGCTTTTACTATTTGAGTATCAATACTTGTTTTATATAATAATGTTAATTTTTAAATATGCTTTATATTGCCCTATTTTTGTTATTTTGAAAAGATATGAAATTATTTTTACTGTATATGCATATGGTAGAAAATTCAAGTGGTACAAAAACATATATACTACAAAATGATCCCTGTTTCCCAGCCACCAATTCTCACCCAAGATAACCAGTTTTTTATGAGTATTTTATATATTCCTTCCAGAGATATATTTACAGATGATTATTTATATATTCTCTTTTCTCCTTTTTCTATATTAGTGGTAATGTATCATACACAATTATTGTATACTTTGCTTTTTTCACATAATACTATGTCTTGGAAATTATTCCTTATCAGGATATACATTTTTGTTCCTTTTTTACAGCTGCATAGTATTCCATGCCCTTATTAATCACTTTTTGTGGTTTCCAGTCATTTGCTATTATATACAACACTTGATAAATAGCCTCAGAACATACTTCATTTTGTACATGTGCAACTCAGTTGTCATGAGTGTGTATATCATTCCTAGAAGAGGAATCCTGGGTCAAGGCACGTTGAATGCTTGCATGTCTTAAATATTTTGTTTTTCTTCAGCCTGAGCAACATAGCAAGACTTCATCTCTACAAAAGATAAAAAAAAAAAAAATTAGTCAGGTGTGGTGGTGCACACCAGTAGTTCCACCTACTCAGGAGACTGAGGCAGGAGGATCACCAGAGCCCAGGAGTTTGAAGTTGCAGTGAGCTACACTGACACCACTGCACTCTAGCCAGGGCAACAGAGTGAGACCCTGTCTCAGGAAAAAAAAAAAATTATTTGTTTTCCTTTAGTCTAAAGATAATATGTGTTTATAGTAAAATTTTAGAGCACTTCAAACATTACCAAGAAGGATAATGTGAAAAATGAATCCTCCAAGCTTCCAGTCCTACTTCCCAGATGTAATACTTTCTTATCTGTCTGTATTTTTTTAGCATGTTCAGAGAAACTTCTCTAATAATGAACTATAGAGATGATCCCTGAAAGTAGTCTTTCTTGTAATTATCAATTTGCCTTATTTTCTTTTTTCTTTTTAAATAAATGGCTGTGTGGTATGTCCACTATATATGTATATATCATAATTTATTAAGTTCTTTTTTGGTAGACATTTAAAATGTCTCCAGATTTTTTTTTTTTTGATACTACAGACAATGCTATAATGAAAAGCCTTGTAGATATCTTTGCACGGTATTTCTGTCAGGTAGAGTCCTAGAAATAGAATTGTTGGGTCAGGAATATATGCATTTTAAATTTTTATTAGTTTTATTAATTGGCTCTCAAAAAAGGTAATACCATTAAATACTTTCACCAGTATATCCTTGCTAACTCTGGCTATTATGAAACTTTTTAATTTTTGCCAAATTAATAGGGGAGAAAGAAATCTTATGCTTATTTGAATTTCTTTTATTATGATTGAATTTTGAGAATTTGGCTATTTCTGTTTGCTGTGAATTACTGTCTGTGTCCTTTACCCTGTTTTCTTATGTGTTGTTCACTTTGTTACTGTTTTTTTTGTTGTTGTTGTTACTGATTTTTAAGTGTCCTTTTTTTATATCAGGAAATTAGTCTGTGGTCACATATGTTACAAATATTTGTTCTCAGTTTGTCATTTTTTACCTGTGTATGGTCTGTAAATATACATAATTTGACCTAAAGAGAGATGAGTGGAGGATAGGGAGTGATGCAGATGAATTGGTGGAGGATCCAGCCCAGTCAAGCTGCTAAACACTTTTTAAATAAGAAAAATGACTTGACAAAAATTATATTGTGCTTTTAACTCCTTAGAGGAAAGAAAATACAAATAAAAGACTATGTAATATTTAGTTGGTATGGAGTATAATAATTGTGATGAAAATATATTTGTTTTATATCTTTTTCCCTCTAGAGGTTTTGTCAGCTATGATTAGTGTGCTGTTGGTATATATACTTATGGGATTCCTCTTATATGAAGCTGTGCAAAGAACTGTCCATATGAACTATGAAATAAATGGAGATATAATGCTCATTACCGCAGCTGTTGGAGTTGCAGTTAATGTAATGTAAGCTCTATATTTTTTTCACATTAACATTTTCAAGTACTGTAAACTTAGAGACTATGTACATGCATTGAGTAATGTGCACGATATTTTCATGTTTTTGAAACTATATAGCATTATACACTAATTTTTCTTATAAATCAAACACTTTGGACATCATAAATTCCTCATTAGTTTGCTCAGGTATATTTGAGTTTGACTAACATTCATGCATTTAAGTAGGACAAAGTTTGTTGTTGTTTAACTTTTAGAATACTTTTGTATTAACTAGATGTTTTTTAACTGCCAATTTTTTTCCTATAAGCTACCAAATTTTTAAGTTATGTATTTAATCATTTAGGCCAGGGGTTAGCAAACTTTTTCTATAATGTGGTAGATAGTAAATAGTTGAGGCTTTGAGAGCTATACAATCTCTTTCAAAGCTACTCAACTCTGCTGTTACAAAACAAAAGCAGCCACAATAAAAAATGTAAACAAATGAGCATGGCTGTGTTCCAATAAAATTTGATGTACAAAAAATGTTAGTGACCCAAAGTGGTCTATTGGCCATAGTTTGCCAATCCCTGCCCTAGTGGCTTCTATTTGTACTTGAATAAAATCAAATGCTTACCATAGCCTTTTTAATAAGACCCTATGTGCCTCTCCAATCATCTCCTAGCTCTTTGGCTTATCTTATTCTGGCTATAATGGCTGTTTTTTGTTTGTTGGTTGGTTTTTAAGTAAATAGAGCGCATTTTTATCTTAGGGCCTTTGCCCTGCTCTTCTTCCACCTAGAACACGTTCACCAACATTTGTTCCCTGAATACTTTCAGGTTTCTGCTCAGACAGAATCTGAGAGAGGCCCTCTCTGACCACGATCCCCATCTTTCTCCATCCTCTTACAATGCTTTATGTTTCTTGAAAGCATTTTGCATTGCCTGGCTGTACATTATGTGTGTGTTTGCTTCTCTACCTTCTATACTAGAACATAAGCCCTATGGGGCTTAAAGATATGTCTGTCTTATTTAGTTTTGACCCCAGCACCTAGAACAGTACCTGATAAATAATAATTGCTCAAATGTTTATTAAATGAATGTGTTCCATGTTACTTCATTAATGTCTGACTAGTAACAAATATTTTTAACAATAACATTAGGAAAATAATAATGCTTTCTTTTATTTTTAACAGAATGGGGTTTCTGTTGAACCAGTCTGGTCACCGTCACTCCCATTCCCACACCCTGCCTTCAAATTCTCCTACCACAGGTTCTGGGTGTGGAAACAGCCATGGGCAGGATAGCCTGGCAGTGAGAGCTGCATTTGTACATGCTTTGGGGGATTTGGTACAGAGTGTTGGTGTGCTAATAGCTGCATACATCATACGATTCAAGGTAATATGATTGCTAATTTTTCTGTTTTAAAATATACTTAATTTCAGTGTTAAAACTAAAGCTGATTGATTGTCTTTTATCAGTATGCTGGATACCAATGCCAGTTTTATTCATTTTACATTGAAATAAGCCGTCAGTATAGCTCTTTTGTTAGCAGTAAACACAATGGTATCACCTCATAGGGTAACTTACCTCTAGTTGGCTTTGATAGTGCCTTCACTCAATTTTAAACCTTGTCACTGAACTGCTAGGTAGTGAAATCCAGGGAGCTGAGTTCTAATCTTGGTCCTGCCATTAATGCTTTGACCTTGAGCAAGTCCCTCAACTCTAAACTTGAGTTCCTACCTCTGTTATAATGGGCTTAGATCAGATGGCTGCTGAAATTCCTCCCAGAGCCAGGCATGGTGGTGCCTACCTATAGTCCTACTACTCAGAAAGCTGAGGCAGAAGGCTCCCTTGAACCCAAGAGTTTGAGGCCAGCCTGGGCAACATAGTGAGATATTGTCTCTAAAACAAACTCCGTCCAGCTCTGATATTCTATGATTCTGGGTGGAATATGTAGAGAAGGCACAGAGAAGAACAATAGAACAGGTGATTAAACTTCTGGAAATAAGTCCCATGAGGAAAGTCATTAATAATCTAGGAAATATTGGCCGGGCACAGTGGTTCACGCCTGTAATCCTAGCACTCTGGGAGGCCAAGGCAGGAGGGTCGTTTGAGCTCAGGAGTTCGAGACCAGCCTGAGCAAGAGCAAGACCCCGTCTCTACTAAAAATAGAAAGAAATTGGCTGGACAACCAAAAATATATAGAAAAAATTAGCCAGGCATGGTGGCACATGCCTGTAGTCCCAGCTACTTGGGAGGCTGAGGCAGGAGGATCACTTGAGCCCAGGAGTTCGAGGTTGCTGTGAGCTATGATGATGCCACGGCACTCTAGCCCGGGCAAGAGAGTGAGACTCTGTCTAAAAAAAAAAAAGAAAAAAAATTAAAAAAAAAAATAATAATCTAGGAAATAGTGAAGATGTTTCTCAATTATAATATCCAGGTTTTAAAGGTATTCTCCAATCCTGCTAAAGAAAGCCAAAGAACAGGGAACATATGCCTTGCATCACTTTATAGTCTATTTTATGTCTGTCTATATTTAATCATAAACTTTTATCTATTACCTTTTAGCCAGAATACAAGATTGCTGATCCCATCTGTACATATATATTTTCATTTCTTGTGGCTTTTACAACATTTCGCATCATATGGGATACAATAGTTATAATACTAGAAGGTAAGATCTCACTAATATCCCCATATGGGTTTATTACTTCTCCAAAGCAAATTGGGAGTCAGGGGGGACAGTCTAGGTAGGACTTTTGCTTTCATCTGTTATTTATTAGGCTATGTAACACTACCTTACATGTATGTAACATATAAGGATCAATACAGTCCCATCTGTTACCCATTTGACCGTTATAATAAGCAAAGTAGGGAAGACAGATAGTAGGATAAATTATCTCCATGTACAAACAAAAAATTGAAGTTCAGAGGGAGAATTTAACCTTGGTTAAGGTCATGCTGCTAATAAATTGTGGAGCTAGGACAAGAATGCAACTCTTGATTCTCACTGCAGTTATGTTTAGTGGTTTATTTATTCTTTAATTCCCATTTAACTTGTGACTTTGTTATATTTACAACATCCTTGTCTTACTGATATCATGTGTAAGCATGAAAATAAAAGTTCTCAACAATAGGTTTATCATCATTGGATATTTCTCTCTTTCTTGCTTTTTTCTTTTTCTTTTTTTTGTTTATCCTAGAGTGTCTGTTAAATGAGTATTCTGGCTTGATTGGCATTCTTTTTTAGGGAGAATAAACTTTTTTTAAGTAGGTATTAATCTCTTTTATATATCCTACATTTTTAGTAAAAATATACATGTGCATGGTTTATCTTAAAGTGTTAATATTAACATATTTTAAAGTATCTGTTTAAACTGAATTTGGCAAAGCCATTTGTTTTCTTTGAAAAATGTCTTATCAGTAATATAAAACCATTTTTTTCCAAAGTAAACTTTACTTATGTATTCCTAACTAATAGGTGTACCAAGCCATTTGAATGTAGACTATATCAAAGAAGCCTTGATGAAAATAGAAGATGTATATTCAGTGGAAGATTTAAATATCTGGTCTCTTACTTCAGGAAAATCTACTGCCATAGTTCACATACAGCTAAGTATGTTGCTGATAGTAAATGTGGGCCTGGGGTTGGTGGGTTTCTATCTTTAGAACTAAACATCTGTGCTTATAATTAAGTAGGAAGACTTCTCTGCTGAAAAAGTTTGTCTTAAGGGAGGGGTGAGGCTCTTCAAAAGGTAAGTGGTAGGTCAGTGTTGATAGCAGAACAATAATTTTTGATATCTTTGAAATGAGGCATTACAAATTGATTTTTGCCTTCAGATTAAAGGCATTAAATATATTTTCCATGCTCTTTTCTATGTAGGAAATGCTAGATTCTTATGTTTTTTATTTCTTTAAGGCATTTCACAGATACTGATTTTTATTTTATTTTTCATCAAAATACATGCATGTGGTTTATTTTTAAAAGTACATAAGATCTTTTTAATGACAGGCTTATAAGTGATGTTTAGTATTCTTTCTCTACCTGAGAGTGGACTGGAGAGATTAGAATAATGAGAAGCCATTATGGATGAACTGACATACTTCTCTACTAGCTTAGAGAGGGTAGAAATCAGATGAATAAAAATATGCTCACAGTATAAGGATTTTTTTTCCCTGTGTCTTTTTCACTAATGTATAACTATGTACAATGAATAGTAATGATATTTTCTTGACATTGCAGTTCCTGGAAGTTCATCTAAATGGGAGGAAGTACAATCCAAAGCAAACCATTTATTATTGAACACATTTGGCATGTATAAATGTACTATACAGCTTCAGAGTTACAGGCAAGAAGTGGACAGAACTTGTGCAAATTGCCAGAGTTCCAGTCCCTAACTTTATATATTTTGGGGACTACTGCCTTATTTATCTTATGGTCACAGACTTGAGAGCAATAAATGCAAACCCAAATGAGAAAATGGGATCCCTGACAGCTGTGTTCATGTCAAGTACCAGTCTCTCAGTCACCCCAGCCTGACAGTACTAGTCTCTGTTAATGGTAAAATGAGACTTCATGATTTTCAAGTGAAGATATTTTCAAAACATTGTTTACAGAATGAGATGTGACTCTACAGATACCTCATAGAAGACAATCCAAGACCATAATTTGACAGAGTACTTGTCTTAAAGGAAGCATCAAGAAGTCAATATTTGCATTTAAAAATACTTTTTAAAGGCCATTTTATATTAAGCCAATGCTAGAAAACTGAAATTTTTTATTATGTAATCTTGACACCCAGCTTCTGGAATTGCTGCTCTTTTTACAGAATTTATTTCTCAAAGGATTTCAGAAAGTATTAGTAATTATCCAGAGAATGGAATAAGCATGTATTCCTAAGTGTTTCAGAAATGTTTTATTTCACAAATAAGTCTTAATGGTATTATAGTTACACTTTACAAACAGCTTTTTCCAGATGCTACAGGGTTTTGAATCTCAAAGTTAACATTATTGATTATTTGTAATCTTAGAACCAAATCTTTACATGTTGCGGTCATTATCATTAAATTATTTAGCAAATATTTTCAATATTATTCTGAATGACAGAAGTTAGTCTTAAACTCAGATTACTATACAGTAATTTAAAACAATAAAGGAGCGAGGATGGAGTATGGAGTTTCAGACTTACGTCTTCCCCAAATCACTTTTATTGTTCGTGGAATTGTCTTAAAAACAGCAAGAGACTGCAAAAGGTAAACGATGGTCCTCTATCCCTTTAAGAACTGCCAACAATTTGTATGAAAAATTTGGTACCTTGGTTCCTGCCTCCGTACCAGATAATCTGTGTGTGTCTTTCAGGGTAAAACTCTAGAGGGCTAAGGTTCAGTTGGTAATACCCATCTCTCACATGTAGATTAACCACATTATTCCAGAGAGAATTTCTGCTTTATAATATGGGTTAGAGATTCTCTATGGACTCCATAAACCCTAAGGTATAATTTTGAGGTTTTCCAATAATACCATAGCAAAACTGTCGAAAGGAGTTGGGGGAAGACAATACTTTGAAAAAACAGAAATGTAAAGGGTTTTTGTCCTCGTGTGTGTGTTTTTTAAAGCACTGGAACAGGAATAGACATTAAATTTGTGTTGTACAGAGACTAAGTCTCCAAACTGAAGGCAACCTAATTGGTAACAGTTGTGTTGTGTTAAAGAGGCAGCTGTGATTATTCATGTTTCATTTTGCAACCACTGGTTTTGAGGTTATCTTTGTGCACATTAGGAGTCCCTTTTCAACAGGAACAGTTTCTTATACCAAGAATGGATATGGTTCTTGGGCTTCTCAGAGAATCAGTAGATTAACAATGTACCCAGAAAGTTATGAGCTGAAATTCTAGATGGTGTGACTTAGTATAAATGAAGAATAGGAAACAGATTTCATCTTCCTACCAAGTACCTTACTATAATTAAACCTAAAATAAGAAAACCTGGATTTACCTAAAAGATTGTTGGGAGTTAATGGTATCATTAAAAGGATTGATGGTACCTAATAAAACCCAATAGATGTTTGTTGAATTGAATTGAAAATTTACTTTATGGGATTCTTATTGTAAAGTCATTTAAAATAATGATTTGAGTTTCTCAGAAATTTCAGGAGCAAATAAACTAAGTCAAAATACTCTTACAGATAGAAGGCAAGTAAGAATAAATGAGAGCTATTTCAGTGGCTACCTGGTCATTTATGGACTTTGGGTATCTGGCAAGATGAAGGAAAATATATGCATTATACACTAATAATTTTCCCATATCTACTGAGCTTGTTTCTTGTAAACTTTCCTTTATCTTATAAAGGCAAATATGGCTTTATAAACCTGTTCCTTAAAAAGTTATTTGAAACAACCATCTAAAATTCATTTGAGAATTGAAAAAGATCCTTTTCTAAAATACAGAAACACCGAAAACTGTTGTAAATCTTAACTATCATGTTCTGCTTAAAGTGAGATACATGTGAAGTTTCCTGTGCTTTGTTTTTGTAGCAATAACTTCAGATTTTGTATTTTTACTTTACTGGGTCTGTTAGATTTGGGAATTGATAGATTTCACTTTTTGTAACTTGACAAAACCCGCAGCGAAGGATGTTAATTTAGGAGATATGAGCAGGATCTGCACAGGTTCCAACAAAGAGCGTTTGGTCTATCCTTCACTTGTTGAGCTACAGCCATGTGTTCCTCTTCTCAACTGAGCTTTCAAAGAGTTCTCTATTGCCCTGTGAAAACCAGTGGCTGAGTTGGACAGACATATCACATTGTTAATTTTGCACTGGGAGAACACAATGGAACAGATCACAACATTAAAACTTGGCAGTTCTTCAGTGCAATGTATTTTAATTAATATTTGCAAATAATCAGAGTTACTTGTATACATAAACCTGTGTTTCACAACTCTTGGCCAAATGCAGCCTTTTGATTTCTTTTAGGAAAAGACCTGTTGTCTCACTAACAATTATGCTGCCTTAGAAATGTAATAGGAATATAGTTAAGGCATATTTCAGAAGGCTTTGATATGCAGAACTAGAAGCTATTGTAATTCCCTACATACATTTCTAAGCAAGAATCATGCCCCTAGACCAACAAGCCACTTCCTACATACATTTCCATTAGGCATGTAATGTGAGCGCAAGTTTTCACAATTTACAGTTCCCATCAGTATTGTTTGCCAAATCACTGAATTTTTTATTTTACTGTTTTCTTTTCAACTTTGGGTGTTTTATATCTGTTCTCTAAAACTAAGTTTCTTGCTCTTAGGAGTCTCGGTGTTCTATTTCTTGACGCCTAGTGTTGCAGCTGATAGTGTTTGTCTTTGGTGGAATTTTCCCATAATAAACATGGTCAAGATCGGGTACATGAGCTTCTCTCTCATTTTAGTGTGAGGAAAAACCATCTTCCCGAGACAAGGCACCATGTAGAAATGTATTTCCAGGTGGGGAAGAACCCTTTTTTAACTGATTGTTCCTGATCCAGATTTCTCTGCACACTAAACTTTACAGAGTAAGTAAAATTTCTGTACTTTACTGTACCGTATAACCACCAGTGAAGATCATTGCTAATAAGACTCTGGGTCATGTTTTCAAACAACCACTCTTACAACCTTTGTAGAGTTAATCATTTGGTTCTGAAACAAGAATTTATTTTCTTTTTATATTAATTTGTTCAACATAATGAATAAAGTGTTCTTACAGAATTTGAGCCCCTTTGAGATAAGGTTTTAGGCAATTTTGCTGTTGACTCTGCCTTGTATATAGTAAATTTAAAGTTACAGAATGTGTTCCTAGACATAAGATTTGTTCATTTAGTTCAGTTTGTCTTTGAACCAAGCTGAGCTCATGAACCAGTTGGGGATTAGTCATAAATGAACAGTGACACCTTGCCATATGCTGTGCTGAGGGGAGGCAAATCTCATCTCCAAATTACTGATGAATCTTCATATCTCTGTAGCCCAAATACCATTTGCAAACCCTAACCCCAGATGTGTCATGTGAATCCTGTCAGCCAGGGCTTCAGATTTGTTTTACTGGTTGCCTATCAAGTATATTGTTTGTGATGTTAGTGGGAGCATCCAAACTAGAGAGAAGAAATTGTTGTGAGAGTTCCTCTGTATTGAATTATGTGCGTGCATTCAGGCCAGCCAGTCTCGGAATTTTCACTTACAAAGGGTTTAACCTGCTCTTCCAGTCATAGTGTGAGGATCAACAAATATTTTCTGAGTTTTGGTAAGATTGGAAAACATTTATGGAGACCTTCCCAGTTAAATCTATGACAGTGTCAATTTAAATTGTGCAATTAAGTATATTCTGAAATAACTGCAACACAAAATTGAAATGTGCCAGTATGTCAGCTTTCCACCTAGAAGATACTATATATTTGGAAAGCTTATACTTCTCTAAATAAATGTTATTAAATAAGCCATATCACAGATTAAGAAATTGTATATACTTTTCTATATACCCCTTCAGAAACCAGGTATTTTGCATATGATTGATTTTAGAAAGATTTTGAAGCTGGGGTTTGTCCATATAATTAGATTAAAGTATATGTATATATACTGTATTTGCAATTTTCAAATTGTAATTTCCTATACATTAAATAAAGTGTTGTTTTGCCATGTGGTTTATTAAAAAGTAAAAATGTACAGTCCCTTAAATTTCTACTCTTGTTATTGATGAATACTAGTAGACCTAGAAACATATTCTTGAAAAGCATTGGAAAATACATTACAACCTATCCAGTTTTATAATCTCAGATTATCATGCCTTCTTGAAAAAAAGTCTTCCAGATAGGATAAAAAGAGATATTAAAATAACCTTTCTTTTTTGATATCAGTCACTCATAATGTTCCTACAGTCCCAGCAACAATGGTAGAAAAGAAAGAAGTCAATAGTGTGGGCCAGGGTCAGCAAACTATGCCTCACAGGCCAAATCTGGCCTGCAGCCTGTTTTATTTGGCCCAAGAGCTAAGAATGGCTTTTACATTATTAAATGGTTCAAAAAAATCAGTAGAATGATAACATTTCATGATGTGAAAATTATATGAACTTTAAATTTTAGTATACATAAATGTTATTGGAACACAGTATACTGATTCAATTATGCATTGTCTATGGCAACTCTTATGCTACTTTGGCAGAGTTGAGAAGTTGTGACAAAATACTATCTGGCCCTTTATAGGAAAAGTTTGCCAACTGTTGGTGTAGACTGTTGTACCATTATAAGGCTATAACAACATATATGGATGCAGTAAACTCTTCTAGAGTCTGCTTAGAAGTTTTTGTGACTGGCAAATCTGAGTCAACAAAGGTTCCTTCTCTCTCTTGACCTGATTTATTTTTAATCCCCCTTTGGGTTTGGGGCAGAATATAAGAAAAGAGTAGCAAGATTTCAATATTATTCATGTACCATATGTTTTATCTAACATCACTAGCAAAGCAGTTTTCTTCCCAGAACACCATGATCACCAGGAATCATTTAAGTATACTTTACAACATAAAAGCTTATTTACATGATTTTTTAATTTTTCACTTGTCATAACAAAAAATAAAGGAAATAAAAATATGCATAGAATACCTTATGTAGTTTGTACCAGTTGGGAGCTTACAAATGAAAAATAACATTTTATCTTCAAAATAAGATGAAAATTGGTTGTCAGGCTCTTATGTTCTTTAAAGTTTTAGAGTTTCCTAGGAAATGACAACAATATTTTAAAAGGAGTAATAAAAACATAGTTGTAAATAAGATATACTAGTAAATACTGAAATGTTGCATATTATTTGATTATCTGGCTATATTCCTATTTTGATGTATTATTTTTTTGGTCTATGTCACATGTTAAATACTAATTTGGATTAACAATCTTATAAGCTCTTGTTTATGCTAAACCCTGTTTTATTTAATATTCTAGTAGAATAGTATTTTTTGGTTATATTTCAACTCCAACTATAGTCTCATTATAATTGCTATAAGCTATGAAATAGACTAAGCATAAATAGGAAGTATGAAGCCTTATGACTAAATATAATCTCTACATGAATCATGTGTTTAAAATTGGGAGGTTTAAAAATCCAGCCTCGGTGACGTATCACCAAAGATATCATTTTCCAGCAGTATTCTGGTTTAACAGACTCTCATGTGATTTTTTACAGAGCATTACAAACTATAAAGTTTGGCCATGGGTATTACCCAATAAACATGAAGATGATACTTTATGCATTGCCAGATAGCTTCCATATCTCCGGGGTTTTTCCAAAATTTGTTCTGGTTTTATTTTCAAATTCCTACTGTCACTTGCCAGTTTCTGCACGTTGGTTTGTGGTATGTTGGTTGGTTTTTTTAACACTTTAGTCCACTTTAACAAAATGCTGATGTTATGGGAAAAATGTGCGTGGGCTGGTTTTTCTCTAGAATATATTGAGCTATTTCTTGGTAAGAGAGTAGGATTTTTTTTTTTTAATAGGAAATTGTTAGCGACATCACGAAGGCAACACTGGCCCCGGAGCAAGACAGACCACCTCTGCTCCCTTGACTTTCCTAGGATTTGAAGATGTAACCCCACTTCCTTTCCAGAGGAAACCTGCTAACAGCTTTAATGGTTACAGGGATATTTGCCTTTGAACAGTGATCACAGTGAATGTTTGACCTCAGGGGACGAATAAGGACTGGGGTGAAGATAACAAGTGTTTCCTGGGGTTCCATTCACGTATCTATCATACTCACCTGCGAAGGCTATAGGGAAAATCCTGGTCCAACAGGCTCTCAATCAGTTTGTAGCTTGACTGAAGTTTCAGTATTGTCGGAACACAAGCCTATTCCATCCTCTCTTTGCTTTATGTAAGAATATTTTCCAAAGTCCAGGATATTTTTAAAACCCCTAAGACAAAGTGTTATATAATTTAGTGTATTAGTCATTGATGTATATTTGGTTCTAGAAGCACTTCTCATCTTTAAGGTACCATGATATTGAAATAGGGATATCTCAAAAAGTTGATGCAATTGGTTGGAAATGGTGTCTTTCTAATGGATTGAAAATATTTCCAAATGCCCTCCATTTTAATCATTCAACCAAGGATTGATCTTTGAAAGCCACCTCCCTGCCACTGAACATGCTATGGAATAGAACACAAAATTGCTATGGAATT
This sequence comes from Propithecus coquereli, assembly GCF_000956105.1. Lineage (NCBI taxonomy): Eukaryota > Metazoa > Chordata > Mammalia > Primates > Indriidae > Propithecus > Propithecus coquereli. The sequence goes on along the minus strand of NW_012148618.1, from coordinate 16,124,180 downwards.
TTTTAAGTTAAACAAGAAATAAGACAACGTTACATTTTTGGAGGGCATCTTGGGCCTTACCCTTACCCCTACAGATAGAAGATCACACTTGTCTACAATCACGGAGGGATTCAGAAACCATGACCAGTAGGATAAAGTCCATCCTCTTCATAATAACATACGAAGTCCTGATCTGGTCATTGCGTACTGGGCCACCACAAAGTTCCATCTTCTCTCCACCACCACTGTCCTATCTCCCATGTGTCAGCCATAGCAAACTACAGTCAGCTTCGGTTAACCAGGGAAATAAATAATAGCTAACACTTACTGAGCCCTTACTGCATTCCAGATACTGCTGTGCACTTTTTGTTTAATCCTCATGATGGTACTGTGGGGAACACTATGATCCTCACCAGGGGAGTTTAAGTGATTTGCCCAAAGTCATACAGGTAGAGTTGTAACACAGTAATAGAAGATCACAGACAACACTTAAATATAGTTATAACTAGTAACATGTAATACAAGAAAGATTCAGTGTAGACTAATGTAGTTAAAATTACAATCAAGCTTTAGATAACAGATGTATAAAAGTAATGGAAGTATAATAGTTTAGGAGCACTCAACACACGTTTGGCAAAAAATGTACCCAAAAGTTTACTGTTTATTTAGTTCTTGTTTTTTGGGTTACCAGAATAATACTGAATGAGGTCCCTTTATGTTCCTCTTACCATCCCTTCCTCTCTCCTTAGCCCTCACAGCCATGACATGGAAGGGCTGGAATCCAAGCCACAGAGGCTGGGCTCCTCTTGACCAGCCACTCCTTTGCTGCTGGGACAGTGCACTTCCCCATTCACACCTGGTCTTGTTTGTGAGGGGAAGAGGTAGTTCCATGTTACAGCAACATACTATGGCACCCGCTGAAAATGGGGTAATAAGTGTTCCTGCCTAATGTGACTTTTACGGAGATTAAATGAGTTGGGAACACAAAACTGAAATGTCAGCTATTATTATGAGTTAACTTTTTCACAAATGCACTACCTGTTACTATTTTCTACATTGCCTGTCTTGTAGCACCCAAAACAAGACACACTTTATCCTCTTCTCCTTTGCCTCCTTTACTTGGAAGATCTTTCCGCCAACTTCTTTAACTCACTAAAACCAACTGCCCCTTAAAGATGCTACTCCAAAAGCATCATCTCCAAGAAAGCTTTCCTATTCTCCCTGTGTGAGCTAGAAGCTCCCCTCTGTGCTCCATC
>NW_012148618.1:16116888-16121435 GCF_000956105.1 Propithecus coquereli | reverse complement strand
TTTATCAATAACTTCCCAACTGGATGTCCATGTCCCCATCTTAACTCTGTACCCATCTATCCTAGAACCGCCAGAGACTTTCTGACATTTTTCACAAATAACCCTGAAGGGGCTGTGCTCTACTGCCTTTTCCCTTGTACACTTTGCTGGTGAGACACCAAGGAGAGACAGCAAAGTGCTGTGGAAAGGAGAGGGTTTGGATCCAGCCCGCAGCAGGTTCAGTTTCAGCTCTGTAAAGTTACTAGCTGTGTGATCTTGGTAAGGGTCTAAACCTCTCTAAGCCCCTTTTCTTCATCTGTACAAGAATAACACTCTCAACCTCACAAGATTGCTTTAAGGATTAGCTAAAATAATGTGCATAAAATATCTCACACAGTGCTTGATATTCAATACATTATCTCTCTCCTCCACTCGTTCTGTGATTGAGAAACTGCAGTTTCAAAGTCACAGACAAATACGCAAGGAGGATGCAGGGTCTGCTTCACAAGTGAGTCGCTCATAACCGTCCCAGCACAGAACATGCCATCAGCTCGGGAATGACATCCTAGCACAGCCCCTTCCCTCGTCCTTCCACCGAAAGGCTATGGTGGGGGTTGCTTTGGAGAATGTGCCCAGGAGCAGAATCTGATCAGTCACAAACAGAAGAACCTAAAAATTCTTAGGAAGCCTCCTGGTTCTATAAATCCACACCCACTGAATCATGACCTAAAAATAGTTTTTCTCTGGAGAGAGACCTAACTAGAGACGTGTCTACATCATGTCACAGTGACAGAATCAGGGCTCAGATTGCTACATGTTCCCATGAGCTGAACTTGCCCTATGTTCCCCTACATGTCCCCAGGACAGGCACAGCTAACAGTAGCACCACATGTTCTCGTCCTCCCCTTCCCTTTCACAATAAATGCCCCCCCACACCTCTGAAAAGCTGAGTTCACCAACAACTACACCCCACCCTCCAAACCATCACCCCCATCCCGGTACCTGCCACTTACCTTTACAGGTTACCTCCGTAGGAAAGGGAGAGCCTCCATACCTTACCCAACCCCAAACCCCTCCTGGGTCCATCGCAACAGCCTAAACAGACTTTTAACTAGTCCAGTTTATAACCACATTGGATTCTTCCTCCCATTTCCCAAAGGACTTCAATGTTGAATATACCCATAGGCCAACCAAAATGAGTCAACACCTTGAGGACAGGGTCCACGTCCTGTTGGCCCTATCCCATTCTTAGTGTCTACCGCAATGCATGGCATAAAGTGGGCCTCAATAAATCTCTACTCAATGAATGATGAGTGAATAAATTTAGATTTTAGAGGAGTGAAAGTCTCTCCCTGGTGCATCACTGGAGTAATGAATATGTGCTACAACTGTGCTGTCCAATATGGTAGCCAATATGGTAGCCACATTTGGCCGTTTACATGTAAGTTAAAATTAATCAAAATTAAATCCTATTATATGATCCAGCCATTCCATTCTTAGGTATTTACCCAAGAAAAAAGAGAGCATATTTTCACGCAAAGACTTGTATAATGATGTTCGTAGCAGGTTTATTTGCAACGGCTGAAAACTGGGGGAAAAACAAATATTCATCCACAGATGAACGGGTAAACAAATTGTGGTGTATCCATAATATGGGATAATACTGAGCAACAGAAGGGAGTGAATTATTGATACATACAACAACATGGGTGAATCTCATATATATATGCTGAGCAAAATGCCAAACAAAATAGAGTAAATACTGCATGATTCCATGTATATATAATATTCTAAAAAATGCAAACTAATCTATCATGATTGAAAGCAGGTCAGTGGTTGTCCGGGGATGTGGGGAGCAGGGCAAGGCAGGAGGGAGGGATTACAAAGGCGCAGAAGGAAACTTTTTGGGGTCATGGATATGTTTACTGGTCTTGATTGTGATGAAATTTTGCGGGTGTATACATGTGCCAAAACTTATCAAATTGTACCCTTTAAATATGTGTGGGATATTATATGTCAATTATGTCTCAATTAAAAACAAGAGTAAAAAATATTCAATAAATTTAAAAATTAAGATCCTGAATTTCGCTAGCCACATTTCAAGTACCCAATAGCCAAATGTGGCTTGTGGCTACCATATTGCTCAGTGTAGATATAGAACATTAACATTAACATTATAGACAGTTCTGTTGAACGGTGCTGCTCTAGAATCACAGAAAGTCAGAGTTGCAAGGGCCTCAGAAGCCATCTGCACAGCCCTCCACGAAGCATAAACCTGCTCCAAAAATCCCTGTGAGCTCACACCTACACAGGCCTTGGGCCACACCACACTTAGCCCCACACGGGCTCACAGGCTGCTTGGGTTCTTGGTTCTACCCCTCTGTGCTCCATCAGCCATCCTCCTCCATCTTCCACCTTCCCGCCTCCGATTTCTCCCATGCTAGAACAACAACCTGGGTCACCTGAACCCTGAGTCTACCTCTAGCTACTGCCCTCCTTCACAGGCAAAATCCCATTTGCCCACACATTTACTATACTGTGGATTTCATTGCCTCCACTTAACCAAAATATCTCCCGAGAACACCAGTTCTCTTCTAAGCAACAAAGCCACTGGGCATGTCTCAACCCTTTAAGTTACTAGATTTTAGATTTTTTCTTTATTTTCAATACATAAACCTTCATGTAATTCAAAAATCAAAGCAATATAAAAAGATAGACCATAGGCATCTCACCCTCCTGCACACACTGTCCTCACTGTTTGTTCCCCAATAAGTTAGCCACTTGTATTAGCCTCTTGGGTGTCTTCTTCCAGAGTTTCCCTCCCCCAATCCCCCCTCCATCCCCCCCACACACAAAAGGAAGCACAGCACACACACTGCCTGCTCAGATGCTTTGTTCTGTTCATTCGGGAATCTAATCTCAGCAATCTTCCATGGCAGGACTTGCAGAACTTCCAGGGGCTTTTGCTCAGCTGAGTTCTCACTGGGTCTACCAATGCCTCCTGGAGACTCACCTCCTTGGTTCTGTGCCTGCCCTCTAGCCTGGCTCTCCTCTCACCTCTGTGACCGCTTCTGGCTCCCTCCCCTCCTCCTGCTCCTTACACGCTGTAGTCCTCCAGAGCCCTGTCCTTTCTTCTCATGCGCGTTGCTCAGCCTGTGGAAGCTCAGACATTGCTGGCGAAAGTTCCTAGGGAAGCAGAAGCAGAAGAAGTGAGACCATTTCTGTCAAGTACAAGCTGTCATGAGTTGTGAAGCCATCTGCCTCCACAGTTGCCACTGTGGCTACTTTCACAGCCACCAGAAAGAGAATCCATGAAGGGAGAACTGTAGCATAAGCCCACACTTGGTACTTTTACGAGCATCCTATGTACCCACGTGTCCCCAGGTTTGGGAAGCAGAGCCTTTGCTCTTCTGCTAATCTGAACCATGAAAGCAACTAATTGTGAGCAAAAGAATCACAGGCAAGAAAGACAGTACAAAGCAAAGATGGGTGGTGGTGGTGGTGGATGCCAACTGGGAGTTCAGGGCAGGGGCAGCAGCTGTGACCTGGTTTGATCTGGATCAGCCTCTGTGCTAACTTAGCAAGCTACCTCAGTTTCCACATTTGCACAGTGGCCTGCTCAGTACTGTACAATGTGACTGGCACATAGCAAGTACTCAGGAACTGCCAGTTCTTCCCCTCAAGCACTCTTTCCCCACCGGGCTAGCCATCCTGGCAGCCAGATGGATCCATGGAGACAGTGTGCCTGGTGCCTTTACACCCTTTGCTCTCACGTGTGTGCCTCTTGCTGGCATCTGTAATCCTAGATATTGGGGAAACTGAGGCAAAAGTGTTAGATAGTGAGGGATTCCGGGTCTCCTAGGGACGAAAGTGGGTGCTGTTGCCCCCATCTTGGTCCTGCCCAACCCTGATTCTCCATACCTGGGGGAGGAGGGAATACCCTATGAATCTGCCAATCAGAACTTGGTGTGCTAGCTGCAAAAGAATGCAGAGGACTCTCTAGCCTACGGGCCAAGCTGCGTGGGTACCATAAAGTCTGGAATGTGACCTGGAACCCACATGCACAGTAAGACTCAGGTCATGCAGCTCCCCAAACGTCCATCAGGGTAGTTCTACGGTGACGTTTGAACCACGGGGAGGTCCCTATCGGGACACTATAAAACAAGACCCAGACCATAAGGAGGGTCTCTCTTTTCCTGCTGCGACAAGGGTCCCAGTGGTCATCTGTGGCGTATGTACCATACTCTGTAAACCTGTATCTTACTCTTGTCCTATAATTCTATCTTTCTCTCCTCAATAAACCTCATTTTTGTGTTTGCTTAACTTTGGTGTGTCTGGTCATTCTTCCACCATGGGCGCACCAAGAACCAATGGGTTCAGACTGAAACCTAACAAAAGGATCACTTGAGCCCAGGAGTTGGAGGTTGCAGTGAGCTATGATCATGCCACTGTACTCCAGCCTGGGCAACTCAGAGAGATCCTGTCTCTAAGGAAAAAAAAAAAAAAAAGGAAAAATGTAATCACAGGAGCATTCAAGTATATTTCACAAGAAAATAAAAATTAAGATT
>NW_012148618.1:16114755-16116838 GCF_000956105.1 Propithecus coquereli | reverse complement strand
CTCTTCTATAAAAACATTCCAGATTGGCCATCTCCCAATTACAAACAATTGGGTTTTTATACTTAGAGTATGTGTAGTTACACTATAGCTAGGCAAGTCTTTATGGTTATTTTATCTGTTTGTTTTAAGATTGCAACAGAAATTAGATACTTTTTTGAAACACCTCAGACAATTATGTGATTAATTACAACTAAATTAGTATTAATGGCCAGCAGTTCTCATCACTTATAGAATGTGATAATATCTCTCTGAGCCCAGCGGTAGCACTAAGCTTGTTCCTGACAATTCTAGCCTTGCTGATGACAGTTTCTTTGTTTTCATAGAAAACTCTGTTTTTAAAAGATGAATTAATAAGGTGACTTCTTTCAGCTTGAAATTAGGGAACAGTTCACACTACTTTGAAAGTATTAATGGATTTTAAAATCAATAATCTAGGCCAGGCATGGTGGCTCGTGCCTGAAATCCCAGCACTTTGGGAAGCTGAGGTAATAGGATTACTTGAGGCCAGGAGTTTGAGACCAGCCTGCACAATACAGTGAGACCTTGTCTCTACAAAAAATTTAAAAATTAGCCAGGTGCAGTGGCCCACAACTGCAGTCCTAGCTACTTGGGAGGCTGAGGCTGGAGAATCACTTGAGCCCAGGAATTGGGAGGCTGTAGTGAAATATGATCATGCCACTGCACTCCAGCCTGGGAGACAGAGCAAAACCGTGTCTCAAATAATAATAATCATTATCATCTTTATTCTTACTGTCGAACATTTAACCAAGTGTATACAAATACATTGGATTAAAAGATAGAAGAACTGATCCTAGTTCCAGCTTTGCTAAGTGTGTCTCATTGGACAAGTTACTCTTGCTGGGCCTCAGTCTGGATGTCCGTATAGTAATAATAATCATCATTGATTGAGTGTAGCACTGTACATGCCAGGCACTGTTCTAAAAGTTTTTTGGGCATTAACTTAGTGAACCCTACCAAATAACCCTATGAGTTATTATTACCCTGTTGTACAGATGAGGAAACTGAGGCAGGGAAAGGTTAAGTATCTTGTCCAAGGTTCGCTAACAAGTAGCAGAGCTGGGATTCCAACCCAGACAGTCTGGCTCCAGCATCCCCACTCTTAGCCTGGGCAGGGCTGTGAGTGAGGAGGGGCGCAGCAGGAAACGTGCCTTGTTTATCAATAACTTCCCAACTGGATGTCCATGTCCCCATCTTAACTCTGTACCCATCTATCCTAGAACCGCCAGAGACTTTCTGACATTTTTCACAAATAACCCTGAAGGGGCTGTGCTCTACTGCCTTTTCCCTTGTACACTTTGCTGGTGAGACACCAAGGAGAGACAGCAAAGTGCTGTGGAAAGGAGAGGGTTTGGATCCAGCCCACAGCAGGTTCAGTTTCAGCTCTGTAAAGTTACTAGCTGTGTGATCTTGGTAAGGGTCTAAACCTCTCTAAGCCCCTTTTCTTCATCTGTACAAGAATAACACTCTGAACCTCACAAGATTGCTTTAAGGATTAGCTAAAATAATGTGCATAAAATATCTCACACAGTGCTTGATATTCAATACATTATCTCTCTCCTCCACTCGTTCTGTGATTGAGAAACTGCAGTTTCAAAGTCACAGACAAATACGCAAGGAGGATGCAGGGTCTGCTTCACAAGTGAGTTGCTCATAACCGTCCCAGCACAGAACATGCCATCAGCTCGGGAATGACATCCTAGCACAGCCCCTTCCCTCGTCCTTCCACCGAAAGGCTATGGTGGGGGTTGCTTTGGAGAATGTGCCCAGGAGCAGAATCTGATCAGTCACAAACAGAAGAACCTAAAAATTCTTAGGAAGCCTCCTGGTTCTATACATCCACACCCACTGAATCATGACCTAAAAATAGTTTTTCTCTGGAGAGAGACCTAACTAGAGACGTGTCTACATCATGTCACAGTGACAGAATCAGGGCTCAGATTGCTACATGTTCCCATGAGCTGAACTTGCCCTATGTTCCCCTACATGTCCCCAGGACAGGCACAGCTAACAGTAGCACCACATGTTCTCGTCCTCCCCTTCCCTTTCACAATAAATGCCCCCC
>NW_012148618.1:16015361-16103730 GCF_000956105.1 Propithecus coquereli | reverse complement strand
CCCAGGAGTTTGAGGTTGCTGTGAGCTATGATGACGCCACTGCACTCTAGCTGGGGTGACAGAGACTCTATCTCAAAAAAAAAACAAAAAACTTAAATATAGATCCATAAAGAGAACAGAGTTCTCGCTGAACAAATAGGCAAAGCCACCTTGACCAGGCAGTGTGTATAAGAAGAAATTATTGTCCAGTATTTCAAAGAACAATGTTGAGCTTCACAGGTAATTAAAGAAATGTACATTAAGTCACCTAGGTGCTGTTTTGCAAATGTTAAATCAACAAACTCTTAGAACTCACCGTTTTAAAAGTCTGCCCTTGGAAGGCTTTGAGGAATGCACTTTGGTGCATTCTTGGATTGCTATCAGCTGGTACAGTCTTTCCAGAGGACAGTCTGACAAAGTTTATAAAATAGGGCATTAAAATAGCTGTGCCCTTTGACCAAATTATTCTGGTAGTGGAAATTTTCCCCACGGGAATAATTCAAGGGAGGAAAAAAAGTCAAAACAAAATATTTGCATAGGACAAGAATTCTCAGGGTAAGGAGAGGGAGGCACACCCCCTAGTGGCGAGAATCTGCATTACCTAGAGTTTGTTTTGTTTTCGTTTTTGTTTTACCCTATGCCTGCTCTTTCCTGAGTTTCTGATTTCTTCCTGCGCTCTTACCTGTATTCTCCTGTTTAGAAATCCCACTCTATCCTTCCACTTTTAACTTTTTATTTTTTAACTTTATAACTAAAGTTTTAAATGTATTTTTAAAATTTATTTTAGGTGTATTCCCAGTCTCGGCCTCCATCCTCCTTTCCTAAAATCACCATTATCCTGATGTCTAGCACTATAAAATGTTTTGCCTTGTTTTGACCTCTATAAAATTACCATACATAACATATGTAACCTAAACATCTGTACCCCCATAATATGCTGAAATAAAAAAAAAATTACCATACAGTATGCATTATTTTATACCTGACTTCATCTGCTCAACATTCTGTTTGTAATATTCATTCATACTGTTGCTTTGTAGCTGTAGTTTTTTGTTTGCATATTTGTTTTGCTGTTACATATTCCATTGCATCAATTTACTACAATTTTTTTTGAGACAGAGTCTTGCTCTGTCACCCAGAGTGGAGTACAGTGCCCTGATCATAGCTTATTGTCATCTTGAGCTCCTGGGCTCAAGGGATTTTCCTGACTCAGCCTCCCAAGAAGCTAGGGGTACAGGCACACACCACCACGCTCAGCTAATTTTTAAAAAAATTTTAGATTCCCCCTTTCGGTCAGAGGGAGTTAAAAAAAAAATCGTTTTTAAGAGATGGAGTCCCACTCTCTCTCTAGGTTGCCTAGGCTGGTCTTAAACTCCTGACCACAAGTAATCCCCCTGCCTCGGTCTCCCAAAGCACTAGGATTACAGGCATGAGCCACCTGGCCTACTACAATTTATAAATCCGGTCTATTATTCATGGAGATTTGAATTGTTTCTAGTTCGTTATTGGCTATTACCAATAATGCTGCTATAAGAAATTTTGTACGCCTCTTAGTGTACATGTGCTCACATTTTTGTTGAGTATATACCAAGGAGTCAAGTCCCTATATCACAGAATATGCGTATGTTTTAACTTTTTTTTAGATAATGCCAAACAATTTTTCAAAGTCATACCAATTAGCACTCCCTCCAGCAGTGTATGGGAGTAGCCACTACCCCACACTTTTGCAGACTTAGCATTGTCAGTCTTTTCATTTTAACCGTTATGGAGGGTATGTGTTGGCATGTCATTCTGGTTTTATTAATGATTTGCATTTCTCTGGTGCAAATTTAAAAGAACCTGTGAAGGTACGCCCCTAGTGGGAAAAATGTGAATTACCTGGGAGATTTATTTTCCCACATATACAGGCTTCCACTCCACAGAGTATAGAGTGTACAGGCTTCCTGGGCTTTCCTCCACCTCTTCTCCTCCCTAAGAGTCTTGAAGAATAAAAAGTTGAACATATTTCGTAAATTCATGGTCCATTTGGATATCCTGTTTTACAAATTGCCCCTTTCAATCTCTTACTCATTTTTCTATTGATGTTTAAATTAACTTGTAAGAGTTCTTTATAGTTTCTGACACAAATAGTTTAGAAGTTGCATGTGTGGCTGCACGTTTCCACCTATAACTTTTAAATTAGCTAATGTTCACCTATGTAAACAAAAGGCTCAGTGCAAACTCAATTTTGTCATATTCAAAAATCTACCAGTAGATGGCGTCCTGTCCTCGCGCCTGAGCCTTCCACTGTCTGTGTCTGAATTTTAAGGTAAATCTCCCAAAATATTTTGCAAGTAAGCAGTGCTAAAGAGAGATTAAACTTTCAAGCATTATAAATAGATGGAACATAGATAGAGCTGGGCCTCTTAGTGGGAACGACATATTAATCTTTATGGGAAAAGTGACTACTCAAAGGGATAGAAAGGTTTTAACACAAGACAGGAAGCTGGGGCCAGGCTGCCCTGAGACAGGTGAGGACCAAGCAGAATCCATAGAAACGCCCTCTGAGAGTCACCTGCAGGCAGATTAATAAAGGGAATAACTATCGTGCATGGCACTGGGACACTGTGTTTACAAAATGCACCCACTAGCGCAGGGTCTGAAAAGAGGGTAGAACATGGGTGTGGTCAGGGGGTTCTAAGTATTTTTCCACCTCCCCTCCCTTATTCCTCTTTTGAGTTTTCATTTCATTTCAGCTTCCTGTTTTCATTAATTACATTTTGTGATTGCTTAAAACTGACTCGGTGTACCTCGGAAATCCAGTGGGAAATCAGCCCCACTTGCTCCGATGGAAAATGGAAACAGTGTTTGTAGAGTGAAAACACCTGACTCCGGAGGCTTTGTGTGTGCCCAGCAGCCTACCTGCCTCTGGTTCTCCCTCTGGTCCGTGCACTCTCCTGCCTCCACTCGGAATGGAGACTCCCCTCCAGCTGGCCCCCAACGTGTTCTTGAACAAACCTTCCATCCTCCTTCCTCCTCCCAGCAGCCTCACTCCCCCACCCTCATGAATGAATGAACGAATGACAACAGCCTAACCATACTCAAAGGAAGACCCCAAGTACAGGAGGCTCCTCCAGCAGGGAGCATGGGAGGGGGCCTCATGGGCTGGGTCGGCCTGTGTTTATGAGGGAAAGAGAAGGCATCTTTAATTGAGGGACATAAACCAGAGCCCAGGGCATATTTGGGGCGTGATAAGAAGGTGACCCCTTTTCTCCAGCCTTCACCAGCTTCTGGAATCAGTGACGGGTTCATCAGTAGGAACACAGGATCATCAGGCCAGAGATTCAATTCATTTCCTGGGGTGGCCAAGACAGGGTTTTCACTGACGTGGGTCACCACCTCTGATGTCTCCAAGGCCCAGCACAAGGACAGGCACATTTAGAATCTGTGGAATGAACTCAGCCTTGCTGTTCGTTCTCACTGCTCGGAAGTGGCTCCAGGCTGAGTCGCACCCCAAAGCTCTCTTCTGTCCCTTCTCTATTCAGACCATGGACACAAGGAGAGGCTCAGAAGAGGAGCTGGCCTCTTTGGTTCTCTTTTGTTTTCTTCATGGGGATGCTGGGGAAGCCCACTGTCTGAGCAATGTGGAAATTCCAGCCCTCACAGGATTTCACATCTTCAGGGGGAAGGACATTGCACCACAAAAACTTCCTTGTTCTAGAGCTGCCAGGCAGGTGTCCGGAGCCGAGGCCCGGGCAGCACGGGGCCCACAGGTCCAGTCCAGGAGAGGGCATGACTGCTGGGTGGGAGGGTGCCCAGGGCCAGGCTCTGCCCCTCCTGGGTCCGACTGTACGGGGACTCTGAGACCTGCTGCCCAGACTGGTGGTGTCCAACATCTGGGTGGGGAGAGGGGTGAGAGATGGATGCCCGGAGAGGGGGCACATCCATGCGAACAGGCCCCATCAAGTTTGGGGTTTGGAGTCTCTTCCTGTCCTCCTGGCCCAAGTGGCAAATTATGATTTGTTGGAGCCAGCTTTATTGCTTCCAAGAGCTAATTGTTGAATTTTCAGGAATTTTGCAAACCAGTTGTTAAACCATCATTATTTAAAAAATTAAATTATAACAACTTATGAGAAAATAAGTCATATTTTAAAAAGCAATACATACTCAAAATTCATCACTTCCTAATTATTTTTTTGCAATTATAAATGCTCTTGAGGCTGTTCACGCCCATTGTGTCTGGAGGGTGGAAATATTCCCTGTGCGAGAGCACGTCTCTTGCCATTCCACCTTCAGCAGGGAGCAAGCAGGAGGGAGACGCGGTACCACGCCCAGGAAACCAGGAAACACCTTGGCCCCATATGGGCCACAGCCAGGAAGAGCCTGGCTCACCTGTTGGGTGGCAGGACTGATCTGGGGGGATTAGCGGGAGGACGGCCGGGGTATGAGGAGGGTAACGAGGTTAGTCTGCAGAAATGAAGAAAGTTCAGCGAGGAGTTGAGGGGAGAGTGTAGTAGTCTGGGAAGCTGGCCCTGTGAACGCTCAGAGGGGGAAACCACAGAACTTTGCATCCTCGTGACCACAAAAGGGAGGTGAGCCAGAACAGGGCAGAAGTGCAACCACATGGAGCTGGGCTTTCACTGGAGTGCTGGGACCTCTGCCTGCCCTGGCCACCACCCTCGGGTACCAGGGACAGGAGAGGGGTCACAGGACTCCGAGTCCTGAGGTGAGCACTCCCGGTGGTGCATCTCAGAGCTCCGTGGCCACTCGCTCCTCTGCCCCACCCCCCTTAAATGTTGTCTCCACATCTCTGTGTTTTCTTGCTCACACCTAAGGCTTCTAGCACCTTCTAATTTATCCATCACCTTGGATGTCCCACAATCTCTCAGACTCATCACCTCTCCTCCAAATCCGCCCCTCCCCACGGGCTCCCGTCTCTCAGGGAGAGGCAGCTCCAAGCACCAGCTGCCAAACCTGCAGGGCTTCCTTTGTCCAGTGACCCTTGAAGCCCAGGGGCCCCCTGCCTGCTCCACACCTGCCCTTCCCACATCCCTCCTCCTGCCCCAACCTGCACCCCAGGCCTCTGAACACGGCTTCACACAAACTAAAACGACTTTTTCTTTCATGTGCACCGAGTCTTGGAAGATGTCTATGACATTGCACTTACTAAATAGTAATTTATCTCCCACCCTTTTGGATATAAAGTTGTATACACAACTTCCGACCCAAATTGCATCCATTAAACACTAACTGAGCTGTTAGTATGTGGGGCACTGTGCGAGGCACCAGAGATGCAAAGTATGCACGGCCACTTGGGGGGAGAGTTACACCTCCCACTGTCCCCCACCACCCCTCCCGAACAAGCCCAGGGGCTGCCCCTGGACTTAGCTCCTGTGGGCTACATGTTGCTGGGGAGAGGAAGAGCAGCTGGGATCGTAGGGGACCCCGCAAGGTGCCTGGGGCCACCACATCCCAGCGCTGGGCAGCCTCGCTGAGGTGTCTCTTCTCTCTGCTGGGTCAGGGAGGAGCTCCACTGCCCCCACCTCCCCCATATCTGCCGGTGCCCTGAGGCTGAGGCCAGGCCTAGGAGCAGCGGAGGCCGGACAGGAAGGCAAGCCTCTTACCCACCCACTCTGAAAAGGCTGCTGTTCCTTCTAGAAGAGACTTTGTTCTGTCTGGGAGTCCCCGCCCTTGGCAGCTTATCTACAAAACCCACGATGCTCCCTGAACTTCCTCCTTCCTTGGAATTACAGAGTTGAAAGATCACCTGGTCCACCCCCTTCATTTCCAGAAGGTGAAACTGAGGTCCGAGTGGGGGACTAAGTATCCATGGTGTCGGCAGCAGGTAATGGCAGAGTCACGATTTAAAACAAACAAAGAGAAAAGGCAGGTCTCCTGCCTATCACCCAACCCAGGGCCCCTTCAGCTAAACCTGCTGCCCTGCCTGCTTTTCATGGGCTGCCCCAACTTTTGCAGCTTGTTTGGGTCCAAAAGTTACACTTTCAAGGAATGAAACTCGCGGAATCATGCCACCCAACCTACATCCTCCTACACACTGACTCTTGGTCATCTGCCCTACTGACCCAGAGGTAGGGATGAAGCTTGACCCAACCTGACGGGCCTCTGCCACGCAGGGACTCTGAGTTAGAACCCACGCTGGTAAGGAGTGGCCACCAGGACCGCCTTAAAGAAGGAAACCAGCCAGGTGTGCTCTGTTTACCTTCTCAGCTCACAAACATGTTGGACCCTCCCTAGCTGGCAGGATACAGTCCCCACCTCTTAGTCCAGCCCTCAAGCCTCTCCCATTCCGGCCACGATCTGCCCGTCTGTTCCATCCTCACCACTCTGGACCCCACTGTGCTTTTTCCTGCCATCTCACACCATCCTCGGATTGCACCAAGCCCTCTGGGCCTCCCTGGCTTTGCAGGTGCTGCTCCCCCAGCCTCAAATGCCTTTCCATGCTTTTCCACCTGGCAAGCTCCTTCTGGATTGTACCCTCTGTGCTAATGTGTCCCTCCTCCCTCCCGTTCCTCCTCCTCCTCTTGGGTGTGCCCATAGTACTTCCATACCAATGTCACAGCATGATAAAGACAATAACAAGGTCATGAATCTGCGTCTTCTACCAGACTCTCAGTTCCTCGATGACAGTGATTGAGACTTTTTCTTTAAATTCTTAGGGCCCAGCACATAGAAGACACTCAACAAAGAAAAAAAAGTGCAGAACAAATCAATATATAGACTGTGGATTTATTCCAGAGCTAAATTAGGAAGCAAGTCTTCATGTTACACAAGAATTCCCTTCCAACTCATCTATTCAGTGAGTGCTGTGTGTAAAGCACTGTGTAGACAGAGTGCCGGGAACACAAAACTAGGGCAGACACACGCTCTGCTGTGCCCTCAGGGAGTTTACATTTTGAAGGTACAGAGAAGTTGAGAAAATGGCTAGAATGTACTGACCACTACTGTTAAAAGCAGATTGTTGCATTTAATTGTACATTAACCCTATAAAGCAGGCACTCTTATTGTTCTCCTTTTACAGACGAGGACATTGAGGCTTTCATAAGTGGAGAGACTTGTCCCTGGCACAACTAGTCAACAGTGGAGGCAGGATTTGAACCCCGGCAGTCCCAGACCCGACGTGCCCAAGCACAATCCCTAACAGAATCCGTGGTAGGTGGGAAACAGGAGGTCAGGGAGGGCTTCCCTGAAGAGGAGGTTATCTATCTGAGATGTGCCTTGAAGGACAAGCAGGATCTCCATAGCCAGAGAAGGTGGGGAGCGCATCCCAAACTGCAGAAAGATCTGGTATAAGAATTTTATTTTTTAACTAGTGGTCCTCACTCATAGAGACTCTGCAGCGATGGGTCAGGGTGCAGCCTGGGCACGGGGGCTCCAGCGCGCCGCCAGGGCTGAGAACTGCGGCTCTGAATGCGGGGCGGAGGGTGAGGGGTCTTTGTAAAGTGTGTGAGGCGAGACCCACCTGCAGCCCAGACGCTCCCGCTCCAGATGCTTCGGATACTTTGGTCCTGTCCGTGGAGACGCAGAGCCTTCCCGTCCGCTCGGGAGGGGCCCCGGGCAGCCCGGGCGGGGCCGCGCTTCCTCGCTCGCATCCTCTGCGTCCCACCGGCGGCGAGCTTCCCGCGGCCTGGGGTTGCCGAAGACGCCTCCTGGGGACGTTCCGTGGTCTCCGTGCGCGGGGCGCGCGCTGCCCGGAACGAGAGCGCCCGGCTCTCGGCGTGCGGGAGCCACGGTGCGCGGGTCACAGGGAACAAGGCCGATGCGAGGACCGGGGCGGGCGACGGCAGGGGCGGCAGAGTGGGACGGGCTCTGACTTCACCGCCAGCCTGCTGCCCTCGCGACAGCGACGACGCCCCAGACCCCTGAGAGCCGGGCTGCGGCCGGCACAGGCTGGGTTTCCCCTTCTCTGGCCGGGCAGTGACTCAGGAACGAGTGTGGAAAGCAGACGGTGACCTCAGCTCCCTCGCCCCTGGGCAGCGTGACTGCGCCCCAGGGCCCTCGCAGGAGCACGGAGAGCCTGGGGCCCCAGGGGACGCGGACAGGGGGCACGCAGGACACTTGCCCTCATTAGCTGGGTGCCTCTTGCTCCTCAGGAAGCGTGAGCATCCGGGGAGGTGATTTTGTGAACGTCAGGACGGCACATAAAGAACTATAACCCGTCAGCGCCTGCTGCGTCCTACGTATTTACATATTATTGTCTTTCGTATATTAATATGTAACAGTGTTCCCTTTTTTTGGATGTTGGCTTTTTAAAATTTTTATTACAAATACCACCCTTTTTTCTTTTGGAATAGTCCCCAAAGTCGGATCCCTAGGGTAGCGTGTCTAAAGCTCTGGATACATATTGCCAGGTTGTCCTCCGGAAAGGCTGAACCTACAGTGCTCCTCGCAGTTTGTAATTTGTACCCATTTCCCTATAACTGAATGGGTATACAGTGTGGCCTCAAAATAGTTTGAATTGACATTTATGTAATTCCCCTCAGTGAAGAGAGGATCCACTTACCTATGAGGAAAGGAGCTCCCTCTGGAACCTGCCATAATGGGGGTGGGGGGGTGGATGTGCAAACTCCTCCCTCAGGGACGCCTTCCCTGAACCCCAGGCAGGCCTTGTCCCTATATCCGCAGTCCTGCGCCCCTTTCCCTGGGTCACCTCATCATACCACAAGCCCAGAGCCCCACGAGGAGCTATTTTTGCTCACCATTGGATCACTGTCACCTGGTGTGTCCCTGGTGTACACTAGGCACTCATTTAAATATTTGTTGAATAAGTGAGTACTTAAAAATCTCATAATGAAGTGTGCCAGAGATCGATTACGGTATGAATCTTTGCAAAAGGATTTGTCACTGGGTCTAATTAGAAAACATTTGAGGCCGGGCGTGGTGGCTCACGCCTGTAATCCTAGCACTCTGGGAGGCCGAGGCAGGTAGATTGCTCAAGGTCAGGAGTTCGAGACCAGCCTGAGCGAGATCGAGACCCCCGTCTCTACTAAAAATAGAAAGAAATTATCTGGACAACTAAAAATATATATAGAAAAAATTAGCCGGGCATGGTGGCGCATGCTTGTAGTCCCAGCTACTTGGGAGGCTGAGGCAGGGGGATTGCTTGAGCCCAGGAGGTTGCTGTGGGTTAGGCTGAAGCCACAGCACTCTAGCCCAGGCAGCAGAGTGAGACTCTGTCTCAAAAAAAAAAAGAAAACATTTGAGGAGGGCCTACCACATGCCTTGTACTCTAGTATTGGGGTAGTTATACCCCAATAAGGGTAGAAAAAAACAGGCTTTCTGCCCTTAAAAAATGTACAGGCTGGTGGTGAGACCCACGCCTCTGCTGTGGCTGCTCTGGTGTCTTCCTCATTCTCCCTGTAATGGAAGCTGCAGAGGTAGGTGAAGCTGTTCCTCTGTGGTCAGGGTGGGATGAAGCCATAGGGGACATCCTAGCCCCCAAGATTAAAGCAGGCGCAACCAGCCTAAGCCATGGCCTCCTGCAGTCAAATGGCTCAGATGGCTCGTGACTCGACTGGACAAGCAGGCAGGAATCCCAGCTTTGCCGATTCGCTGAGTACAAAGCACCTGCCTCTCAGCATCTGAAAAGCTGGGGAAACGATGCCCCTGCCTCAAGGGCTGTGGTGAGGATTCCAAGGTGCATGATGCAGTGTGTGCCCGACACACGTTAGCTGGTTGAGTGATTTCCCCAAGGTCCCGCAGGGCAAGAGGAAAACCCACATCTCCTGACTGCCCAGTCCTTGGTGCCAAGTTCAAAAAGCTTTTAGGTGTAAGTATTACTGTCAAGAGGAAGGAGATTTTCTGTTTATTATGCAAAGCAGCTTCAGCTGAAACTGACCTCACCATGGGCGTCTGTTTTCGGTGAGGAGGGGAATGAGCCAACTCTCCAGGAACCACGGGGACACACCCAGGTGGCCCAAGATAGCAGGGCAGCGGAGCCACATGCCTCCCAGGCCCCTCCCTCGGCCATGGGCCCTGAGGGGAGGCCCTCCTGTGTGTTAGCTCCTCCATAGCCAGAGGTCTGCCCAGGACAAACCCTGACAGAACCTTCCCCAGGGTCAGCACAGGGCACAGCCGTAGGTAGGCCTGGCCTGACCCTCGGGACTAGCCAGATAAGGCACGTGGGCTGCATTGTCTCACCAAGCAGGCCAAGGGGGAGGACTCCGTCCCCACTAGTGCCCTGCCTCAGAGGCTGCCCTCGCTCTTTTCCGGGGCTCTTAGCTCACAATAATCCGCTGGCCCTGGACGTGTGCTGTCGCCCCTGTGCTTCTCCCTGGCTTTCTGCTCAGCTCCCCCTTCTCTCTCCTGACTGACTCCCTTTCTGTCTCTAGCCCCTCCACGAATTGGGGTGCCAGGTGACCTGAGATGGCCTCTCAGCCCTTTCTTTTCTCCTCAGGATCATGCCTCTGACTGGACTCTCAATTGTCTCTTACTTCAAGCTCTTGGGGGAGAGTCTGACCCACGTCATAAACCTTTCCAAGCCAGGGCCCGGTGGCGCCTTTGCGAGGGGGACTGAACACTGCAAGTCCTCCGAGATCTAATCTCTCCCCATCTGGTCCTCCTCTCCTCCCTGCTGATCCAACCGTTCCTCCTTTAGGTGTAGAGATGGCTATGGCATCTTCACAGATCCTTCCTGATGCCATGATTTGTAACGTGAACTCTACGCTCGGTTTCCCAAGCTTTGCCCTCCAAAGAAAAGTCTTTCCTCTCCTAACACAGGCATCCTGGCTTTCAGCCTGTGCGCTCAGCTATGGCTTGTGAAGCCCCTACATTGAAATTTCTTTGTTCTAGGCCAGGGCTTCTCAGCTTTTGGCCACACGTAATAACCTGAGGAGGTCATGTGTTAAAACACAGATTCCCGGGCCTCACCCCCAGAGACGGAAATTCAGTCAGTGTGGGCTGCTGTCCCAGAATCTGCATCCCTTGCAGGTGACACTGATGCTGCCTGTCCACCAACTGCACGTGGAGGACTGTCCTCGAAACTTCAGCCCTCGCCCTGGAGCCAGGAACACTCCCAGCTTACAGTTGGAATGAAGAAGAGCAATGAGGGAAAAAATACAGGCCAGAAGTATCTCAGTTAAAACTGCCTGGCCTAAATACTGACCTACTCCACAAGTTTGCCCCTGAGACAAGGTTCTGAAAAGTGAGGAAACCTGCTCAGGCCATGCAGCTCTTGACTGGCAGAGCCTGGATCCAGGTGCCAACCAGTCTGCTTGCTCCTGGCCCACTGAGTCAACTGCAAAGCTGAATTACTGTGAGACTTGTCATTGGCAGAAGCACCACCAAACTGTCCTGAGATGGCTGGTCAGTAGTGTCATCTCTGCTATGGAGGGCAGTGTTCGCAAATGCACATGTGTCTATCTACACACCTGATAGATCCACCACTCCTCAGGTGAGGGTGCTGGGGTTAGTGTATCTGAACAGGCAGCCAGGACAGCCCAGGTGGGGGAGGCATTCCCATCCTTGGGTCTTCCATACCTGGCCTGATCCTGCTCTCCAGATAGCATGACTATGACTCACAGTTCGGGACGGCTCGAGGATATTACTGACTGGGTGAGAATTCCCAGCTCAGTACCAAATGTTGTAATAAGGAGTAGACAGCTTTAGCACAGTAGTTCTCAAAGTGTGGTCCCTGGACCAGCAGCAGCAGCTTCACCTGGGAACTTGTTAGAAACCCAAATACCTGGGTCCCAGCCCAGACTAGAAGCAGAAACTTTGGAGTTGGGGCCCAGCAATCCACATTTTAACATGCCTTCCAGGAGATTCTGATGCACAGCTAAAGTTTGAGAATCACTGTTCCAGGGAATTAGCCAGATTCCTAGTGTGGTTTAGGAGGCTTTGGTTTGGTGACATGGAGGGCTCCCTGCTCTCTGGATTAGCTCTGACACACACCAGTGGATGAGGAGTTGGTGAAGAGTATGCTGATAGTCTAGCTGTGGAGCCAGCTGTAACCTCTCCTGCCTCCCTTGGTTACAGCCTTGCTCTGGAGAGGGTTTATTGCAGAGATCTCTTGTTGCTGTGGTTACTGTGCACCCTGCCAGAGCCCTTGCTCTATGGGTAATAAATTTGCATGACTTAGACACTAGTGCTGCTCCCAGGGCCCAGGGAAGCCTGTTTGTCAACCCTGCAGGGGTAGACTGCATTACAAGCCCTGGCCCAGCTGGCCGTGGTGTGTTTTGTACAATGTTTAGCAACTTCCAATTTCCTGTTTTAGGAAAAAAAGTAAATCAAGTGATAACACTTGATAACAGTGATATGGGGGAGGGGATACTTCATGTACTTTATATAGTATAATATAAAACCAATTATGGCAGCCTCTGTTATTTCTGGAAGTGAGATGGCAAGTAAATGAGGGATGAATTCTTCTCTCTCAGTGTTACAGCTCTTTTAGAATTTGTCTAGCAGGTTTTCTGGTCTTCACCAGAAGACCTCTCCCCCCCAAAAATAAATAAAAAATGAAAATTAAAAAAAAAAAGAATTCTTCTCTCTCTCTCTTTTTTGGCAATATAATTCACAAACCATAAAATTCACCCCTTTAAATTATACAATTTGGTTGGGCATGGTGGCTTACTCCTATAATCCCAGTGCTTTGGGAGGCCAACTTGGGAGGATCACTTGAGGCCAGGAATTAAGAGACGAGCCTGGGCTACATAGTTAAACCTGGTTTCTACAAAAAAAACTTATAAATTAACTGAGTGTGCTGGTGTTCCTCTAGTCCCAGCTACTCAGGGGGCTTGAGGTGGGAGGATCAATTGAGCCCAGGAGTTTGAGGCTGCAGTGAGCTATGATCATGCCACTGCACTCCAGCCTGGATGACGGTATTAAAAAAAAAGAAAGAAAGAAAGAAAAAAAAGTAAAGAAAGTATACAATTTGGTGGTTTTTAATTTAAAAAGTAAATGGTGTCCCATAGAACTTTCTGGAGTGATAGAAATGTTCCATAGCTTGTTTTGCATGATGATTTCATGGGTACATACAATTATCAAAATTCTTCCTTCAACTGAATAATTAAGACCTTTTCATTTTGTTGTATCTAAACTACACCTCAGTTTAAAAAATAATAATTTAAAAAACAAATGGTACTACTTTAAAAATCCTGGCGTAATTAAGATTTGAGAAATATTCATTGATTAACTCAAAGAAATTGTCTCCAAAATAATAAGCAAACACTAGGTCACATTTGCCTTGTGGTATTAATCCATTTCTCATGTATATTAAGGAGAATTCAGGCATGATAAAATAAGCCGGGCTAACCTGCCTGAAGCAATAGAATCTTAACAAACACCAAGAAATAGTATCAACTTTGTGATTACATACGTAAGTAAAGAAAAAACAAACACATATATTACTTGATGTAAACACAAAAAAGTGGAGTTTAATTTTTGTAACAGTATACCCACTCTCCAAATAAGCAATATTTTATTATATATGTATTATAAGTCATACCAGGTGAATGAGCAAGTTGGTTTTAACATGTCTGCAAAAGTTATAAAATTTGGGATCTTCCTTAATTTTATTCTCATTTTCATTTTAAAGTTAAGTAGTATGCACACAGGCAAATGATGTAGTAAAACGCTACCAGAACAAAAACCAAAAAACAGTCTTAATTTCTAGAGAGAGATTATACAACTCCCTGAGGCAATTTTCTAAGCATGGAACATCACAAGGGACAATTACTGGAAAAAACAATTCTATTCTAAGAAAGAAAAGAGATTTTTATCTGAGGAATTTCAGCCCCCTTTCATCAGGCCCAGAGAGGCACTGATAGGTGACAACATGTGACAGCAGTCACCTCTTGCTCGCCTGCCTTGAGCTAAATAATTTGTGGGCTCTCCGTTGATACCAAGTAGCCATAAATGCCACATGGGGGACACCGTAACTCATACCCTCTAGTTCAACGACATATGGCCAATCACTAATCAATGTTATTTCTGTAAATCAATGAGAATTCCTGTCAAACAACTTTGTCTCAGCCCACTCCTTGTCCCCTTTTGCCTTTAAAAACCTGCTTGTCACAGAGGCCGAGGGGAGCACTCCCCAAGGCAGCTAGGCGGTGTGTCCCGGGCTGCAGTCCTCAACCTTGGCCCAAATAAACTTTCTAATTTTGCCTCAGTTCCTTTCTTTAGGCTGACAATGTACTCAACTCCACCCTCTTTCCTTATTCAAACCACATGTCATCCCTTTTGAGTATGAGAACATATGTAATGCGCTGTGTGATTACTAAAATATGGGCACTCTTTCTGAGGAGATATATGTTTTTGCTATATCTTTTCTGGATGTAAGATCATCTATGTGTGCATGTGTGCAGGAGTTCTTATTTTTGGCTCGGTACCTATGTAGGTGAGAGTGAACGTGAGATGCATTTATCTGTGGGTGTGTGTGTGCTCTCTTAAAGTTCTACAATTGGGGTGTTGTGAACCAGAGGTGGGCCGGGAGTCGCCAGAGGTAGGTGTGCATAAATTCCAAATAGGCAATGCTCTCACTCCTGGAAGAATATAATCTTGAACACATTAAGGAGCTTTTTACTTTATAGTGATGACCGTTTTTTAAAAAGAGAAGGGTACACTTACTGAACAGATAATACATGTTTAGTCCCACGTTAGGTATTTATCTCATATACATAAATCTTCCCAACATAAGCAGGTACAAATTAACCCAATTTTATAGATGAGGAAGCTTTTCCAAAGCAATAATGGCAGAGCAGTCTAATTTCAGAGCCCGTATATTTCATTCTTTACCATAGAGTCTCAACTAAATTGTAAAAGAATTTCTTCAAGAGAATAAAAATGATGCATGAGTATTTAACTAGCTCTCACTCCAGTTTTTAGTGATATGAAATATGATTTTAACTGTTTTATTTGGAAAACTTACTTCATATTTTATTTGTATGTAAAAGAGAACTGTGTTTGCTTAAGGCTCAAGGCTATAAAGTTGAAAGGACTCTGGGCTTTGGCTTAATTGCAAACGGTAACAATCTCCCCTCTGGGCTCCAGCACTTCTCCCCTCTTCTCCTTCTCCTCCCCTAACCACTTCTCAGTCCCCATCAGGAACGGGATCCTCTTTCTCTGCCCACTGCTAGGTGATGATGTTCCTCCCAGTTCAGTCTTTATTTCACTCTAGAAGCCCACTGTAGGCAATCTCATCCATGGCCCTGATCTTACCACTCCTTTACCTAGATAGCTCACGGGGCTCTCTGACCCAGCAATTCCAAAGCCTAATCATTTTCTTCTTTGTCCACTCCTCCCCTGACATTCCATTTTTTTCTCCCGCACTCCTGTCTTGGCGCCACAGCCCACCCAGCTACGCAGGTGAGAAATCTGGGAGTCATTTTGAACGTTCCCCAGCTACATCCAATAAGTCTTCACCCAATGAGATTTTCTCATTTATTTCTCCTCAGCTGCTCTCAAACATACCCTTTTTCCCCTATTCCCTCTGCCATTGTCTCGGTTAGTCATGGCCCTCTCCACCTGTCTGCAGGATCATCGGCAACAGCTGGTCTCTGGCCTGCAACCAAAGTCCCTTTCAGAGCACATCCCCTGCCTCCAGTTGCTATAACCAACTCTCCATCGAGCAGACCTTATTATCTTCCTTCCGCAACTCAAAACCTTTTCTGGTTCCTTTGCGCCTGCAGAATAATAGCACAAAAAGCCCTACACATACCACCTACTTTTTTTTCTAGTTACCCTTCCAAATTTACATGCCATATTAAAAATTCTATGTATTAAAGTACATCAAGTTTCCAAAAGATACCACGCTATTTTAGGCCTCTCTGCCTTGGTAAATATGCACCTCTACTTCAATTGCCTTGCCGACTGCTAGTTATTTGTTTTTCAAGAAATGAGTCTGAGTAGCGTTTCAGGGATCCATCTCCTCTGGGAAGCTTTCCTTCTTACCACATGCTTACCTACCTCCGACCTTGCTTTACCGTCTCAACACTGCTCCGATGCTCTGATTCGCCGTTCACAGGTGTGTCTCCCTTTCCTAAGCTGTCAGAGCCTTGAGGCCTAGCACACAGTGAATGCTTATCAATGATACAGCTTCTTATAGATTTAAATTATGTGAAAATGTGTCATTATTAGTGATATTCTTTGGATATTTGTCCCCTCCAAGTCTCATGTTGAAATGTGATCCTCAGTGTTGGAAATGAAGCCTGGTGGAAGGTGTTTAGGGGCAGGTCCCTCATGAATGGCTTGGTGCCCTCCCTGTGACAATGAGTGAGTTCTCACTTTTAGTTTCCACGAGAGCTACTTGTTGAAGAGCCTGGCACCTCTCTCCCCACTTCCTCTCTCGCCAAGCAGTCTCTGCACAGGCTGGATCCTCTGCCATCCACCACGAATGGAAGCTTCCTAAGCCACCATCAGAAGCAGGTCCTGGTGCCATGCTCCTTGACAATCTCAGAACCATGAGCCAAATAAATCTCTTTTCTTTAAAATTACCCAGCCTCATGTATTCCTTTATAGCAACACAGACAGTTATTAATATATTGCAAGCAAAAATTAAGTCCACATGTAAGAGAATGTTATCCAGACAATGTTCTCATTATCTGTAGAGATAACTCCTTTATATAAGCTCTTTTGGAGTCATTTTCATGACCACATGTCAGTCAAGTATTCAGTACAACAACTTAGTCAACTGCAACAAGTAAACCTTGGATTGGATGATTTAAAAATGCAGAAAAAGGATATTTGAGACAGAATAAAAAATGGATCATATGATAGGTGATATTGAATTAATGCTAATTTTCTTTGGGACGGTAATGGTATTCTCGTCAGCTAGAATAGTCCTTTCTCTTAGGCAGTGAAAACATGCTTAAATTTTTAGGGGAAAAGCTTTATGATGTCTGTAACTTATTTTTAAAGTGTTAATTTTTAAAAAGCATATACAGAGAGATACAGCGAATGTGGCAAAATGTTAACTGATCAGTGTGAGATTCTTTGTACTAATTTTTCAACTTCTCTGCATATTTGAAATTTTTCAAAATGAATGTTTGGGGGAAATGCTTAAAAGACAAGCAAAAAAATAAAACCTTTTGAAATTTAAGTGTCAGCATTGCTCTTGACCTCTCTCCCCGCCCCAACCTACAGAATAGTACCTTCTGTTGCCATGTTCGCACCATAAAACCATCGCATTTCAATCAGGTTTGTATGTTAAAGTTGAAAGGCACAGTTACCCTTCAAAAAGCGCTCCACAATTTGCTCTTAGTTTGCCAACCATCGCTAGGCTATTCATTTTTATTTGTTTAAATGGTATCATATTCTACTTTAGAAGCTTATGCAAATAAAAATGTGCTTCTCAACTGCTGCCTGTGATACCTTGAGATCAGCTATCAGAGATTTTCATCTGGGAAAACTTGAGGTGGTAAGGAAGCCGCAAAAGTTGGCAACAGTCATCTTGCTTTAGTCCCTTCAGAATTGCCAAGTCCATGGCAAGAGCTAATTATTTTTTATTGCTGTGAAGGTGACGCTGAGGCCCAAGAAACGATACCCCCAAATCAAGGCTTCAGAAGCAAACTTTCTCTCTGACCTTCTTCTGCCATACTGTCTCTCACCCCTCATTCTCCCCCAACCAAGCCACAGAAACTGGAATGTCTTTTCTCCAAGACAGGTCATAAAAACCAGAACCCTTTTTCCTGAAAGCCAGCCATAAGACCTAAAAATATTACTTTAACCTTCCCCCACCTTTCTGTTTAACAGCCGGCCATAAAGAAATCAAGATCCTCATTCTAGAGGGGTTCTTCCCCCATACCCAGCAGGAAGAAATGCTCCACAGAAAAGCCAAGAAGAATCTGAATGGACAGGCCTTGCTGGGTTTCCCCACTCGGTCTATTAGCATTAGATCATACCCTTTTTGTCCAATCATATTTCTACACGGCTGTCCCTATCTCATTGAACCAAAGCATAAAAAATAGTTTTCCCTGTATCTTTTGGTCTTTATTCTGAAGGTTGTCATGTCATGTAAAACTATGATCAAACAAATTTGTTATGTTTTTCTCTTGTTAACCTGTCTTTTGTTGTAGGGATGTCAGCCATGACCCTTATGATGGGGAGGAAAGGGATCACCCCCTTTCTCCTCCTACAATGACAAGAATTTAGTCCTTCTCTTATGTTTCTATTATATCCATATGAAAAAAAATTTTAAAGCATTTATCATTTTTATTTAAAAGAGTTAATGAACTTAGGTACATATCCAAGGAAACTGAAAATATATGGCCACACAAAAATTAGTACATGGCTATTTATAGAAGCATTAATCATAATAGCCAAATAGAAATAACCCAAATGTCCATCACCTTACCAAGGAATAAACGAAAATGGTATATCCATACAATGCAGCAGTATTTTGTCAGAAAAAAGGAATAAAACACTGATAACACAATAAAACATGGATGATTCTTCAAAACATTATGCTCAGTTAAAGGAGCCAGACACAAAGACTACGTATTGTATGATTCCATTTATATGAAATTTTCAGAATAGACAAATCCACAGAGACAAAGTGTATGAGTACTTCCCCACAGCTGGGAATAGGGGAATGACTGCTAATGGGTACAGTTATTTTGGGGGTGATGAAAATGTTCTGGAATTAGATGATGCAGATGGTTGCACAACTTGGTGACTGTATTAAAAACCACTGAATTGTGCAATTTAAGCAAGTACTACAGCATGTGAATTATATTTCCATTTTTAAAATAAGTTAATGAAAAGCCACTTTCCACTTGATTCCATTTTTACGGACAGTCAAGGGAGCCCTGGGGCACGTTGGGTCTGACTGTATCTTCAGCCTTCTAGTCACCACTGGCCAGAGTGAAGAGTGGCCCCAGACTCTGCAGGGTGCTGGCAAAGCTCCCCATCTCCTACTCCCAGTCCTCACAGGAGCACTACAGTTTGCCTGGGCTTCTTTAGGGCTGATCTCAGTCTGCCCTGCATTCTGATTCACCACCAGAATTCCAGCATTTCCTCATGCAAGTCTCAAACCCAGTACCCAACCTCATTTTCCTCATTGTACTTACCATCTTTTATTCACATCCCTCCAAATTTTGGGTTTGTGCATTGCTTTACTGCAAACAGTGGATGCTCAATAAATTCTGGTGAATGAACAAACTTGGGAAAAAAGCTTACATAGAAATTTGCACTGGATATTATTTAAAAGATGAAGTTTCATACTGCAAATGTGTTTTTCTCCCGTAAGATTTTCTCCTCCATCTAAATATATAGCTTTGAGAAATCTTCCACAAATGGTATTTTATTACGGATGACAAACTAATTTACAAATCTTTATATATTTTAAGAAAAACATTCAGGTATTGTAAACATAAAAATTTCAATATACAAGATTCAAATTTACAACAGGAAAACAAACATAGAAACTTGTTTTTGCGCTATGTGGTTACTGCTGCACTACCTTTAATTCCTTATCCAGAGTCCAAAATATGTAGGCAAACCCTAAAAATGTAGCAGAAGCATTTCCGCACACTGGTATCCATAATCTAGTTTGTGCAGAAATGTTTCCACTAGATTCATAGAGTACTCTTTGGAAGAAAGAAGTGAGGACTGGTCATTTGGTCGCTCTTCGGACCTGCTGCAACTCTTCAATGGGCTTCCATTGTTGGTTGATTGTTATAAGCTTTAAAAAGAAAGAAATAAAAATGTTTTGTTAAAGATTTGCCCGTCATCCTCGTGTCCCCTTTTTGGGATTTGTCCACACTCCCCTGTAGAAAAAGCACCACCATGGCATTTGTAGTCAAAGAACTATCTCTTTCCACCTCTAAAACATGCACAAAACAGTAATGTGGGCTAGTTTCTACCACTCCACCCCCTAAAAAGCCCTTGGATTCCTAAGTGTTATAGAGCAGAAAGAAAGGTCAAACACATGTGGCCCTACTTTCACTTAGCAGTATACATATTTTTTAATTTTCCAAGGTATTACATGAGTCTTAAGTTCAAAGAGTGTGTCTGCTTCCTGTGAGTGTATGTACAATGCTCCTAGCTCACAGTAGGCTCTTAAAATTTCCTCATTGTAATTACTCAATGAAGGCACAAACAATCTAAGTTACACAATAAGGGTAAGGCATTAAATCTATTTTGCTGACAAAATTGCTAAGGTTTGGGCAAAAGGTAAGTCACTTGTTTTTAACTTAATACCTTTTGAGGTACGTTAGGATCCACAGTTTCCCAAGGTTCTGGATTTCCTTTTCGATCAATGCTAAAATTAAAAGAAGGTTAGTTAAACATCAAAGTGAGTGAATTTAAACCATCACTGATACTGGGTCTATAAACATACAAGGGACAAACCCAATCTCCATACTGAGGTATTCTCTCTGTTAGTTAACTATCAGGAACCATCAGTGTAACTAAAATTAATGGAAAATTCCCTAAGGGGATTTCATGGGTTTGGCTGAAACATTAAGGTTCACTTCTGCAGGCTAAGAGGTCTGTATTCTCTTTATTGGGCTAGATTGGGGAACAATCCCACAAACCAAATAACAAGGGAGGTGGAAATGCCAGGCTGAGGACAAACAATAATGTTCTTCCTGGTTCCTGGGAAGGGAGAGGCTGGGCTTGAACTCTGTAGGTTGTGAACTTCAGGGCAAGGGCCTCTCTGCCAGTGGGTAGAGTTACTGCCCTCTCCAGCTCCAGCCCCACCTAGATCAGTTTTCAAGTTTATTTCTCTCATATTCAAGGATACATTGGTGGGGTGGAGGGTGTCTTCTTCTATCCAAAATTGGTATCGGGTTCATTGTTGACAACCGAAATTATCAATTCTACCACATTAGTACAGATTTCAACTTTCTGATAAGTTGAAGTTTAAAATTTTAATTAAAATGATTACTTAAGTTTGATGATACATGACTCAAAAAACCATACAAGAACTTTAAATTAAAAAAAAAATTCAAACTTTGCTTCACTGTAGGAAGAGTGGAAGAGGTCCAAGGGAGTGGATAAAAGGTTATTTAAACACAAGGAATAAATTGGTTTTATTAATATCATAATTTTATAGTCTTCTGATATCAAGTTGCTTTTTAGCCCTGACTCCAAGTTCACAATTTGACATTATTATTCATGGGAAAAAACTAGGAAACTAATCTCATGCATTTCATAAACTAAAGGCCAACCAAACACCGCCAAAGACGTTTTTATAGACTGAGGCCTACTCACATCACATCGGATTTCCGAAGGGAATATACGGCAAAAGACGAGGCTCCGCCCGCTGCAAATGTCGTGAACACCACCAAAGGAATCAGCTAACAGATAACAGATCGAAGGTAAATATTCAGATGTGTCAATAGCAAACATTCGAAATATAACAAAATAGCTACATGTCATTTTACCCTTACTTCAAAATCTGCGCCATCTTCACATCCTTAAAAATTCACACTTTTAGTCGAGCTCTCAATTGCTTTAAACACTTACTTCCTTCTTTTTCATCAGGAGTTGGAAAAAGCCCATGATGACTTCAGTGTAGAATGCCAAATCTAGAATAAAAAAATCCGAGATATTAAATCTTCGGCCACCAGGATCCAACCTGGTGGGCACCAAACGGTGCAACGAGCCCCCGAAGCCAGGCGACGGCCGGCTCACCAGCGCCCCCCGGAAGGGAGGCGCACCTGCGGGAGGGGCGGCGCGCGGGAGATGCTAACGCTCAGAACCCGACCGGCCTCGGCCTCCGCGCCTTATATACGGACCACAGCCGCTCAGGAAGGGCCGGACAGGGGCGTTCCGGGCACGCGGGCGGGGCGGGCAGCGCGCGGACCTGACTCGCTTTCCCCACTCCGCGCGCGGCTCCTGGGCGCCCCCTGCAGGAAGCCGTGCGGAAGACATGGCGCCGTCGGACGCGTATGCGGGCGCCACCTGCCAGTCCATCCCTGCCGCCCGGCGGCGGTCTGGGCCGCCCTCTGCAAGGGTCTGGGGGTTTGGAGTGAAGGAGACGGAACCTGAGAGCAAGGAGAGCGCTGAAGGCTAAGGTCTGGGTGAAAGCCAACTCTTCTAAAGGGGTCCGGAGAAAGGAGTTGCAGAGCCGGGGATCCAAGGGTTGGCTTCCACCCTGAGTTCCAGGGGAGCCTCCCAGGTGCAGGCAGGTAAATAAGAATTAATCCAATCACATTAAAAGCTCCAAAATGTGATGCGGAGCACATATGGAGATAATTAAAATTAAATTGTAAAGTTCATTTCGGAATAATGCCAACGGGGTCCTGATTGTTTCCACTAAAAAAACTGGGGGTTGAGGGAGAAGAAACGAAAGAATCAGTTGTAAAGTTTTCTAAGAGAAGATGTAGCCTAGCAGAGTTTGCCAGCGGCTGCAAAACCGGGAAAAAACGATACCAACTTCATCCAGCCAGGGGCTGTATGCCAGACACGGAGCCGGATTCCTCTCAGCGTTTGTGCAAGGTGGGTACGTTATTATTAAGACTCAGAGAGGCTCGAGTCACACAGCTGGTAAGTGTAATCAGAAAGCAGGTCTGTCTGACTCCCAACACCACCGCTCTTTCCGCACCCTCTCTTAGCTACTGCAATTAGGTCAAGGGTTCCTTTATTTTAAAACGGTTATTTAAAAACAGTTTTAAGTTCAAGCCGTGAGTTAAAACGCACACATCTTAACGTTCCCTGGACATTGCCAGACCCAGCTCTATTTCAACCCCATTTTAGTTCTAGACATTCGTTTTGCAGTCAAACGGACCTGAGTTCAGTGCCTATCCTTGTTAGCTGACTTTGAGTAAACTACTTGACCTTTATGAGTCAGTTTATATATCTGCAAAATGGGGACAACCTAGCTGGGGAGGGAGTTGAAAAAATATTAGAATGTATGAAAAGCATGTGGCATATGGTAGGCACTTAATTAACAGTTATTATTTGCAAAGATTTGTTTTATATAAATAAGGCAGATCATAAATGTAGTTTACCACCCATTTATTGTAATAACAGTATAATTCAAGACCTGTAACCAGAGACATTTATTGATTGGTTAGATCCACATTGTATACTTCAAAGAAAATTCAATATTAATTCTCCTTATATAGAATCAGAGAAGCCTTTTAAAGCTCCTTGTGCAAGATTTCTAAGGTTACTTTTGTCAGAAAGTTCTAAAAAAAGAAGCCTCATTTTGTTAACAATTAAAGAGAAGTTTTTCATGGAAGGAAGAAAAGAAGGAAGAAAGAAAGAAAAGGAAGGAGGAATCTTACAGGAATGTTTAAGGACCCCCAAATTAAAATGTGTAGCCCACGCCTGCTAATGACCTTAAACTCAGAGCCCTGCTTTGCTAGTGTCATTTCTTTTCAAAATGTAATGCTGTTCTGTGCAGTCCAGGCATTATTCTGAGGATGGGGGCATGGTAGGATTCAAAAGATTAATAAGACGCAAGTCCTTTACTTCAAGGTGCCTGCAATTTCATGCCCACAAACAGCACGAGGCATGATCTGGTGCTAAAGACAGATGATTAATTCTAAGAGGGTCTGGGAAAACTTACCGAAGGTGGGGAATGTTTATTTGAACATACAAATAGACAAACCATTGTAAAAAGATATTTTGGTGGCAACTGGGAAAATAAGATAGAATCCAGACATGAGATAATATTAAAGAGATATTGTTAAGTTTGGTAGGTATGATGGTATTATGGTTATATAATAAAAATAGCCCCCTTTTTAGAGCTTGTATATAGAAATATTTAAGGGAGAAATATCATGAGATTTACTTTTAAAATACAGCTAAAAAGCAAATGAAGCAAATTTAGTCAAATATTAATAATTATCCAATGTAGATGATAGGCATGTGGAGGTTTGTTAGTCAATTTTTATGTATGTTTGGAAATGTTTTTAAATTTTTTTTTCATTCACAAATTGTAGGTAGTTACAGATATAACGTGCCCATATAACCTTTAAAATCTGCTTATTCCTATCTGCAGCAATGAGAATTAAACCTAGAAAGCCATACTTTTTCCCCTTTTTGATAATGCCCAGGTGTATTGAGTTTTTGGGATATCAAGGTCAATATGTAGTTTGGTCTTTTCTTAGATTCAAGGAGTTACCGCACTGCATTTTGGGTGGCCCATTTACATTTTACAGTTAATCACATGTACATGTTAAGACAAATGCAGCAAATGTGAATTTTAAATTGTCTGCTCAATAAATACTGTTGCAGGCTGGGCGCGGTAGCTCACGCCTGTAATCCTAGCTCTCTGGGAGGCGGAGGCGGGCGGATTGTTTGAGCTCAGGAGTTCGAGACCAGCCTGAGCAAGAGCGAGACCCCACCTCTACTAAAATTAGAAAGAAATTAATCGGACAACTAAAAACATATAGAAAAAAATTAGCCTGGCATGGTGGCGCATGCCTGTAGTCCCAGCTCCCCGGGAGGCTGAGGCAGGAGGATCGCTTGAGCCCAGGAGTTTGAGGTTGCTGTGAGCTAGGCTGACGCCACGGCACTCACCCTAGCCAGGGCAACAGAGTGAGACTCTGTCTCAAAATAAATAAATAAATAAATAAATAAATACTGTTGCAAAAACAAGCACAGTTGACCCTTGAACAACTTGGGCGATAGAGGCACAAACTCTCTCCACCTCCCGCCCCCCTGCCTCCACCTCAGCTGTCAAAAATCCACGTATAACTTTTGACTCCCCCAAAACTTAACTGCTAATAGCCTGCTGTTGACAGCAAGCCTTATGGACAACATAACCAGTTAATTAACACATATTTTGTGCGTTTTATGTATTATATACTATAGGTCACAATAAAGTAAGCTAGAAAAAAATATTATTAAGGAAATAAGAAAGAGAAAATATATTTACTATTTATTAAGTGGAAGTGGATCATTACAAAGGTCTTATCTTTGTTGTCCTGATGTTGAGTAGGCTGAGGAGGAGGAGGAGGAGGAGGAGGAAGAGGAGGGATTGGATTGCTGCCCCAGGGCTGGCAGAGATGGGAGAAAATTCGTATGTACGTGGACCTCAAAGTTCA
Source organism: Propithecus coquereli (assembly GCF_000956105.1). Taxonomy (NCBI): domain Eukaryota; kingdom Metazoa; phylum Chordata; class Mammalia; order Primates; family Indriidae; genus Propithecus; species Propithecus coquereli. Next base: position 16,078,813 of record NW_012148618.1, on the reverse strand, counting down.
AACCTGTGTCGTTCAAGGGTTAACTGTATATGACTAAAGAACCTTCAGTTTTGCCATTTTTGTCTGAAATTGTTGGAGGCTAGACTACCTAGAAAATAATTTTCCATCATCCAGTTCTTAAGCAATAAGAATGCTTCCCACCCCAAAATGTAACGAATTCATAGCCTCACTACGGGTAACTAGAGGGTAGGGATGAAATCGGGGTCCTCCTTGCACCAAACCCTGCGTGCTGGCCAGGGCACCCCGAAGGCGTGGCCAGGCCAGTGCTGCCTGGATGGCCGGGATGAGAAGCAGACACTGCTCCCACCCCATCAAACTCTGAAGCCCCAAAGGAGACCACTCAAGACATTCACCAGCGTCATCTTCTGTGGCTGCTTCAATGCCCATAATCCCTTGGAGGAGCTTTCCCTACCACCCCCAATTGCAAGAAACTTCTAGAACCTTCTCTAACTATTGCCACCAAGCTTGCAGGGGCATAGAGACATGGCTGCTTGGTTCCTGCACCAAGAATTTAAACTTAATCAGCCCAGCTCAGGCTTTATAAGAAAAATAGAATATTCTATTATTGAATATTTGTGTTGACATTCTTTCTGCCCAACCCTGTTAGTGGACTTTGTTAATCCTGACATCCATCCTTCAGTGGCTACCTTGTTACCAGTTTTATAATATTGGATTTGCTAAATTTGGGGGTTTCTGGGAACGTTCTATATTGTTTGAGGTTGACTGTTAATGTGGCCCAAAAGGCAGCTCAATATATAGGGAAAACTGTTCACACTTCCCAGTATACCAGAGGAAAGATGTTTAGAAGCTAAAGTGTTTTAATTTTCTCACAGATCAAGAATATAGCTTTTATAAATTGCCCAGAGCCACCCTCAAATCATATTAAAACTGAATCAAAAATTTATTTTAACTTATTTATTTTAAATTTGCAAGCAAATGAGATCAAAGAAATTCTTGATCTGACTTTGCCATTTATTGAGCATTTCATTGAGAAGAGACACATGGTCTTCTTAGGAGGCTTCCCAAGTTCTGTTGGGAAATTATAGTCATCCTTCAATATCTTTGGAGAATTGATTGCTGGACCCCCCCATGGATACCAAAGTCTGCAGATACTCAAGTCCCTAATATAAAATGGTGGGCATAGTATTTGCAGATAACCTACATAATATCCTCCCATATACTTTAAAATCATCTCTAGATGACTTGTAATACCTAATACAATGTAAACACTATGTAAATAGATGTTACATTGTATGGCTTTTTATTTATATTATTTGTTTTTCGAATATTTTCAACCCAGGGTTGGTTGAATCCGCCAATGTGGAACCCACAGATAAGGACTGCCAACTGCAATTACAATGTAAAAAGACATTTGCAAATCACCTCAGCCTGAACAAAAGCACGGTTGCTAAGTTTCCAGCCTGACCACTAGAAATTTCTTCTAGGAAAGAACAAGGGCCCACAGCTAGACGTCAGAGTTAAGGGGTTCAGGTCAGGGTTTATCAGGTCTAGGATGACAAAGGCATAATGGCTGCCTTGTTTATAAGATTAATAACAAATAAAGATGAAGTCAGAATTCTAGTAAGTTTTCTAGGTATTTTCCTATTACTCAAAAGCAAGGGTCAGTTTGTTAGAATAACTGTAATGAAATTACATCTTATACCTACAAATTAGACAGATCTTTCCCTTAATTATTCCCAATAGCACTGGCTCTAGTCAGAAATTGGAAACTAACAAATGCTTAACGTTTGACTTCATGTATTTCATGCACTATGCTCTTATCATACCCTATACTTCTGAAGCACTTCTCACCACTGTCGTTAATTCACTGACAATTTGTCTGCTGTGTTCCCAGCTGCCCTCAGTGCCACATCTGTCTCATTCACTGGACGTGCCTGCATGGCACTTTGTGAGTGAACAATGGCACTGTATTTACCAGATATTGTTGGTGAGAACAAGGACACAACACCACTATGTAGTGTTCTACTGGTGATACATTACCTGAATCTGTCATGATAAAACATCAAACACAAATCCAGGAATGAATTGTTCTATAAAATAATTGGTCTGTACTCATCAAAAATGTCAGGGTCAAGACTGTTTCAAGTTAAAAAAAGGCTAACGAGACATGACAACCAAATTTATAGTTTTTCCCGTTACTGCATCCTGTAATGGCAAAAATTACTATACAGGACATTATTGGGACAATGCATGAAATTCGCTAGACAGCAAGTTAAAATATTGTATTAATGTTAAATTTCCTGAATCGGGTTAACTGCTCTGTGGTCATATAAGAAAATAACCTTTTTTGTAAGAAATATAATACAAGTACTAAAGAGGTAAAGGGGCATGATATATTATCTACTTTCAAATTGTTCAGAAAAATGTGTGGTATGTACGTGTATATGTGGGCCAGGGGAAGAGAGAGAAAGCAAATGTGGCAAAATGTTAAAAACTGGTGACTCTGGCTTAGAGTATATAAGAGTTCTTTGTACTGTTTTGGCAACTTTAAGTATGGAATTTCAAAGTTAAAAAGCAATCAACCAAAAACAGCTACCGTTACAACAAAATCAACACACACACATACTCTCTTCCCAAAGTACTTTAGCACAGTATTTTAATATACCTTTAGAAACAAGATGAGCCTTAGCTTATCAGGCACAAGTTTTTTTATTTACAGGAAATATACACACAAATTCTAAAAGTGCGAAGTTGCAAACTACAAGCAAATTCACATTTCAATTAATGTGAACAACTGAACCGTGTGTAAAGTCATTTTTAAATATCTTCTAAGTTAGAAAACCCTTTCTTAAATAAGTTTTCATATAAAGTCAAGTCCTTGAGACTTAAGGATGGTTTTACAGTCTTGAGTGATTTTAGAAAGTGCTCTTGTTTCACTGTGGTGGCTTCTAGTCCATTTTCTTGCAGAGCCAGCAAGGCAGCCTATAAGAGATAAGCAATAAGACACAATTACTTTGCTTCTTTTTTTTTATGATATATGGTAATACTTTAAATCTGAATGCAACATCTCAGTCTCACTTGATAGGATTCCAATATTCATGTCACTAAAAACATTAAGTTAAATACAGTGATTAAAAATCCACTTAGTAGACCATAATTTCTTCTATATTACATTCTAGCCTTAAATGAGAAAAAAGCAAAAGCCAGCTGCAGAATATATACATTATGAACACATATATTTTTAAGGATGAAAGAATATCTTCTTGACCGCAGAGTAGGAAAGTCTTTAGCCGACACTGATCACAAATGAAAAGATCAAATCATACTCTATTACCTAGCAATTCTCCTTGTAGTTATATACATATAACAGACATGAATACACACAGAGACTAACAGACACGTACAAGATTGTTCATAGCAGCATAATTCACGATAGGCAAAAAGTAGAAACACAAATGTTCAAAAATAAAAGAATGGATAAATACAGAGTATTCATATACTACCATGTTACAGAGCAATGGAAATGAACAAATTATGGCTACACATAAACCCGTGGATGAATTTCTTCTGCAGTTAAAGAAGCAGACAGAAAATAATAATATACCATATGGTTCCATTTATATAAAGTTGAAAAGCAGGTAAAACTAAAATCCAGTGTTAGAAGTCAGGACAGTGGGTCCCTTTTGGAAGGAGGCAGGGTACAGACGTTGGGAAAGGGTCCAAAGGAATATTCTGGGGTGTTGATAATGTTCTATTTCTTGATGTGAGTAGTGCTTGTGAAAGTGTGAACACTTTATGTTAATTCAAGATACAGTATCCTTGGCCGGGCATGGTGGCTCATGCCTGTAATCCTAGCACTCTGGGAGGCTGAGGCGGGAGGATTGCTTGAGGTTAGGAGTTGGAGACCAGCCTCAGCAAGAGCAAGACCCCATCTCTACTAAAAATAGAAAAAAAAATTAGCCAGGTGTGGTGACACATGCCTGTAGTCCCAGCTACTCAGGAGACTGAGGCAGGAGGACTGCCTGAGCCCGGGAGTACTCTAGCCCAGGCAACAGAGCAAGACTCTGTCTCAAAAAGAAAAAAGAAACTATATCCTTAAGATCTGTGCCTTTTTGCGAATGTTATATTTAGTAAAAGTTTATGGAAATGGAAAAACCTACAAAGGCTTCCTTTGCCTTAAAAATAAAACACCTTAAAGTGGCTTACAAGGACCTGTGTGCTCTGGACCCTGTCCACTTCCTTCAGCTTTATTTCTTGCCATTCTCTACTTTAAGATTTAATAATGTCACATCATCTCTTACCTCTAATCCTTGGCACATTTTATTCCCTCTGACTCAAACATTCCCCCTTCCCTATTTTACCTAACTCCCTAATCATACTTCCAACTTCAGTTTACACATCCCCTCTCTGGGAAAGCCTTCTCTGACACGCCAAGTCTGGACTGGGCACAACTCACTACGTATTCCAACTGCCAATTTAGTACTATGATTTGCCTCTCTGTACCCCTTCATCCAACTGTAAGCCATAAAGGAAGAGGTCACACATAGATGTCTTTTAGTAAATACTGCTGAATCAAGATTTGAATAGATGAAGAAATGTTTTGAACCATAGATTTCTTTACTAATCACTTACTTCTTTGCAGAGGTTTCTCAGATCAGCTCCAGAAAAAAAACAGGTTTCTTCTGCTAGGTTTTCTAAGGAGACATCAGTCCCTACTGGCATGGTTTTTGTGCAGACTTTCAAAATAGAAAGCCTTCCCTGGAACAAAATAATAAGTATTTATAATCTTATAACATTTATGTTTGACACAATGATATTTTTCTGCTATAGGAGAAACAAACAAACAAAAAAATCTTGCTTCTAAGGGGTTACAAAGACTTAAGTTACCAATGGCCTACATGGTAAAAATAACAACATCATGAAAAACTTTTAATACTTTTACAATTAATTTTAAAAAATAGCCAACTGTAAACATATCTTTTTAAGAGATAAGGTGAATCTCTCTTTTGGGTACATATAGTACTATTATTAGACAGGGCTTAAGAAGCAAATACATGAATTATCTGACACAACTTAAAAGTATAATAGACATTAAAATTTATTTTTCAGACCCTTTAAAACTGGATAAAAGCTCAAGGAAGGAAAAAAATTCATCCTGTGTCTTTCACCACTCCCTGTCAGTGCCCTTTGTTAAGGGCAAAGTGTTTACTGATTGACTGATTGACCGACTGTGGATACTTTGCATTATCTTTGTAATCTCAGATTTCTCTACTATAAAATAAGGATGCTGACCTAGATAATCTCCAAAACCCTTTTAGCCCCTTTTAACAGTTTAGGATTCCTCCATTCTAGTTGCAAGATAATGTTGAGTAAACTCAAGAAACTCAGTATTTTGAGTCCACCACAACACTAAAATAACTACCAAGGCCAGGCACAGTGGCTCACATCTGTAATCCTAGCAGTTGGGGAGGCTAAGGTGGGAGGATCAATTTGAGGCCAGGAGTTCGAGACCAGCCTGAGGAAGAGCGAAACAACATCTCTACAAAAAATAGAAAAATTAGCCAGGCGTGGTGGCTTATGCCTGTAGTCTCAACTACTTGGGAAGCTGAGGCAGGAGGATCACTTGAGCCCAGGAGTTTGAGGTTGCAGTGAGCTATGATTATGCCACTGTATTCTAGCCTGGGTGATAAAAAAAAAAAAAGGTAACTACCTTACTTTTAGGCTTGTTTCTCTGAAAACAGAGCCAGAGTGTTTAGCAAAAGCAGATCAAAACTATGATTTTATGAAGGACCATTAGGCAAGGACGAATGTATAACCCAGTATGAGTAGGACACCACGTATACCTATATTCAGTTTGGAGGTCAATTCTGCCGAGCTCCTTAGAGTACAGACACTGATGTATTGTTAAGAATGCTCACACACAGTAGACGTGTACAATGATTACCTTTTGGTCTGGAGGTGGAATATAGATAATCTTATCTAATCTTCCAGGTCGTAACAAGGCATCATCTAACACATCAGGTCTATTTGTTGCTGCAACAATCATGACACTTCGACTAAAAACTTCTTGAAACTCTGAGGGAAAACACCCAACAAAGTACTGTCAATAAATTGTTAATATTAATTTTTTTTAAGTTATAAATCAGAAAATCCATTAGTTTTTAAATAGGGGTATCCTTTTCTTAGGACCAGAATGCTTATACCCCCTTTCCAGACCATCTTCTTGATAACAAGGTAATCCGGATGCAAATCGTTAATCGAAGAGCTACTCTGTGCACGGTGAAGGGAGTGGCTAATCCTGAGAGACATTTCTTCATGTGAGAACCAATGAAAAGCCTTACCCCACAGCAGAGAATGCCTATCAGGTGACCTGGGAGCACATGAGCCCCCAGGAAATGATTACAACTTAAACGGACTATTTGAAAATACAGGTGCATATGTCTAACAGGCAGAGATGTATGGCTATGAAAAGTCTTGGCTAATATATCCCTAAAGAGGGAGATTTACTTTACTTTTTACTTATTTTTCTTCCCAGAGGCAGAAATAATGACAATTAATCTAAGTTGCAGGTATGAAAATCCTGCATAAAAAAATGTCTAAAAGCAGACAGGGCAAGGCCTTACACACACTAAGCACTTAAAATCATTTGTTGAATTGAATAATCAGAGCAACTCTCCAGTGACATAATCCCTCACGGTAGTGAGTTCTCTGTATTTGCCAAGTATTTTTGCAGAGGCTGGGTGAATACCTGCTAGATACTGTAGAAGTAATTTCTGCATTATGAGATGATTTAATTAAATAACTTCTGTGGGTCCCTTCTAATTCTAGGATGATATATTCCTAAGGAGCTGTAAGATTCTCCTTCCATGTGACAATTTAAAAAATGGAAAACAATTAAGAAGAGAGGCATAAAAGAAAAAAAATTGCCAAGGATACCAAACTGTATCTGGAGAAGAGACTTAGAATGAGACGAAGAGGACCTCCAAAGGTCGTTTTAGCTTCATTAAAACCAAGGAAACCCATTCCTCAAGAAAATTAAAAGTTTTCAACTATTAAAGTTATTGGAAATTATAATGTTTTATTTTACAAATGAAATTTTTAGAAAAGGATGAACAGTGGTTCTTCAGGACATAGAAATAAGAATGAACTCCCTTCTCCATTAGCAATAAGTAAAATTGTATTTCTCGTTCTTTTTTTCCCCCTTTCTTTTTTTTTGAGACAGGGTCTCATTCTGTTGCCTGGGTTAGAGTGCAGTGGCATCATCAAAGCTCACTGCAACCTCAAACTCCTGGGCTCAAGTGATCCTCCTGCCTCAGCCTCCCAAGTAGCTGGGACTACCAGCATGTGCCACCACACCCAGCTAATTTTCCTATCTTTTGTAGAGATGGGGTCTCACTATGTTGTTCAGGCTCATCTAGAACTCCTGACCTCAAGCAATCCTCCCGCCCCAGCCTCCCAAAGTGCTAGGATTACAGGCATGAGCCACCATGCCTGGCCATACTGAGGCAAAATACAATTCACATTCATATATATCTAAGATAATTTATTATAAAATTTAGCTCACCTTTCCTAGCCAAATCACAAATTTAACTAGCTTTGTAAAAATCCCAACAGAGTCAAACTGAAATTATACAAATCTTTCTGTGACACTAATTCAGGCATAGGAACAGCTACAGCACATATGCATTCTATTTAATGCTGGCCTGGATTTTTGGTGCATTCTGGCTAATAAATACCTCTTCATTTTTTTCAGCTCCTTGTATTTACCCTGCTGATTTGATTTACTTCCTCTTCTCTCTATTGTCTTAAGTCCAACACCATCTAATTCATTGAGGAGAACAGAAAGAACTCGCTCTTGAACATCACATCCCGTTTTGCAGATTGACCGAGCTCCCAAGATTGAATCAATTTCATCCAAAAACACAATTGCCGGAGTATTTGCTCTTGCTTGTCGAAATACCTTGTTAGGAAAAAAAATATTAAAAAGCTATATGTTATACATTGGTCATGTGAATGTATGTTCTCTGCATTACTATTTATAACTTAAAATATAAGATTCTAAACGTCTAAGAATTAGGGAATAATAAATAAAACAAGGAGCAATCGTATTACGTAGGAGTTACAAAAATCATTATTTTCAAAGAATATTTATTATGGAATTTCAAAAGTGATAATGTTAAGTTTTAAAAGTAGGATAAAGCTATAGATATATAAAAACAGCCTTCGATTTTGTTTTTTAAAAAAAGAAAGGAAATCCAATCAAATGTTAACAGTAGGTAGAAGGATTATAGAAGATTCCTTACTTATACATAAACATGTATAACTTTTATAATCAGAAGAAAAGCTGTAATATTTTTAAAAATAAGGTTTATCCATAAAGCATGACGTAAAAATTCAAAAGTAAACTTACACACATGGAGAAATAAACAAACAAACCTGAGATAAGACTTTTTCTGAATCTCCAACAAAAGGCGAAAAGAGATCAGCTCCACTCACTGAAACAAAAGAGCAATGACAGCTTGTGGCCAGGGCCCTCACCAGGGTGGTTTTAGCACATCCGGGCGGCCCATAGAGGAGAATTCCCTTTGGTTGTGTCAGACCCATCCTAGCAAATTCCCAGGGATATTTCAGAGGCCACTCAATGCTCTGTAAGTATACAAAAAGAAGAGTCATTTAGTATAACAATAAAATGTTAAATAATTCAGTAAATTCATTTGTTCATTCAAAAAAAAGCTCAGGCACTTGTTATGAGCTGGAAACTCAGCCCATTCTCCACACAACAGCCAGAGATCTTATAACCTAAGTCAGCTTACATCAATTCCTGCTTAAAATCCTTCCATGATTTCCCATTAGAACTAGAATAAGATCCAAATCCAAACTCCTTACTCACCGTAGCTTACACAGCCTTATATAATCTGACTATTTCCCAAACATCTAGTTTGTTTCCATCTCAGGGCCTTTCCTTGCTGTTCTCTCTCTGCCTGAACATCCCCCCAAAATTTCTGTGTGGTTATTCGTCATTCAGGTCTCAGCTCAAATGTCATTTCCCTGGAGAGAACTTAGTTAAAGTAGAAACTCCTTGTCCCAGTCACTATGTTACTGCCCATATTCTGCAACACTTATTAATTCACTACTCTTATTTTTCCATGTTGGGTTTGTCATTCTGCTCTGCTATAATGTAACCGAAATTCTAAATTCTCTAAATCCCCAACTAAAATGACACCTGCCCAAAGCAGGCACTCAGTAAATGTTAAATGAATAGTGAATGAGTCCTCATTACCTCTTAAGGTAAATGGTTTTATCATCATGATTTTACAGATGCAGAAACTTGGGCTTATAAAGTTAAATAACTTGACCAGGCCTTATCACTAGTGACACGGCAGAACCAAGAATGACCCCAGGCAATGTAACTCAAGAGTACCAGCTCTTAACTACTGATATATTCTCTATGAAAAAGGGATAAGACAAGACCCATCTCTATACCTAAGCTACCCGCATTCTAGTTATAGAGAACAGGTTGTAAACTAACAACCAGGCCTGAAAAGGGTATTACAAGGAGAAGGAATATATACAGAGAGCATGAAACTGTTTGACTTAGGGTATGGGAGGGGCTGTCTGCATTCACTGAGGTAGGGAATCCAGCTGGGGGTAGGGGGTGGGGTGGAATAGACTAGCTGAGTTTGAGATCAATGGGGTTATCCAGTAGGCAGGCAGCTAAGTAGTTCTTATGATTAGAAGAAATGTCTACTCTCTATATATAGATTTTTGAGTCAACAGTTTTCAGGGGACAGGTGAAGCCCTTGACATCAAGAAGATCTTGAACACAAAGATTAACGACACAGTCCTGCAAAAAGAGCACTTCCAGAAGCTTCTTGGAGCACTAACATTTAAGGGAGCGGAGAAGAGTGCTCACAAAGGAAGGAGAGCTTAACATCTCAAAGCTAAGGAAACTGAGTGTTTCCAACAGGAATAGGTAGCTAATTTCTCTCATGCATCTTGTGAAGATTAAATGAGACGATGCATAAAAATATTAGTGTATATTATAAGTGCTCTTATCCATGGACTCAAGGACTCTAGGGTTCACTGGAGACATAGCTCCTAGTTAAGATGAATAAATTGTAATTGGTACTTATGAAACCTAATTCCTCAGGGCAAGATCACACAGGTAGGTGAACTGGCAAAATCAATTTGTGAACCTGCAATGTAGGTGAGAGGATGTGGAGAGTGCACCCCCCAACTTCCATGGTAAAAACCAGTACTAAGGAACCACACAGGCCACAATGACTGTTCACCGCAACTTTGTGCTTTTACCAGTCCCTGTATTGTGTCCATTTACTGTCTTCTAGATCAGAGGTCCAGGGCAAACCAAGGCCTGCCACCTATATTTGTACAGCCCACAAAATAAGGATGGTTTTCACATTTTTAAATGCTTGGAAAAAAGGTCGAAAGAATAGTATTTTCTGACATGTGAAAATGATATGATTTCAGTGCTCCAAATAAAATTTTATCAGAATACAATTACTCATTTACGTATTGTCTGCAGCTGCTTTTGCGCTATAATGACAGAGCTGAATGGCTGCAACAGAGGCTGCATGGCCCAGAAAGCTTCAAACATTTACTATTTGGCTCCCTACAGAAAATCTGTTGACCTCCGTCCTAAATTATAAAATCTTTAAAACAAAGAAAAAAGAAGGTTGAGGTGGGAAAGTATGAAAAAGTTTTGATATCTATAGAAGTCCAATTAAATGAGGACTGAAAAGTGATCATTGGATTTAGACGTTAGAATTGCTAATGATAGCAGCAAGAGCAGCTCAGCGTGGTATGTTTTCATCATAAATACACAGACTATTAATCTGTAATATTCTACTAGCTTAAGCGGATTATCTGTTTTACCTGTTTTAACTTCAGTTTTACATCTTCAAGGCCACCAATCTGCTCCCAGCCAACAGGCTTGATGTCCATCAGTCCGATGACGCTTCGAAATGATGAGGGTTGAATCTTTTTAAAAGATTCAAGGAAGTCTGTTTCATCAATCATAGGATTGTCCTCATTCTGAAGAAATACACCCAAAAAAGGAAAATCAAACAAAAAGTCAGGTGGGCCTTCTTTGTGGCACATAAGCAAAATTACTTTTTTAAAAATAAAATCCTCTTTTGTTTTTCTAAGAAGGTACCTCATTCAACAAAATCCTCTTTTGAATTTGTAAATCTATTTTATCATTATAAAAGAAATTTATACACATAGTACAAAAAAATGAAACGTCTCCCAGCCAATTCCTACCAGTATTCATCCCCAGTGGATATCGACAGTTTCTTATATATTCTTCCAATATGTTTTATGGCAATAAACACATGTGTATTTTTTTAAACAGATTTACAAATGGGACCATACTATACATATCAATCTGTACTTTTTTTCAGTTACCTTAGAAATCTTTTCATGTCAACTAATATAGTTCTATGTCACTCTTTTTGATAACTGCATTGAATAAATGTACCATAACTACATCTTTCTGACAAACATTAGGTCATTCCCAGTCTTTTGTCATTAAAAACAATGCTGCAACTGAAAGTCCTTGTGCTCATGTTCAGGTATTTTATACAATAATTTCTTCAAAGTAGAATTATTGGGTTTAAGAACATGCACATGTACAATTTTGACAACTATTACCAAACTGTCCTCAAAGGAAGCTGCATCAACTTACTCTCATCCAATAATATGAAACTGCTGTTCTTCCCATACCTCTTCAATATTGGATATTACCAAAGTCTTAAATTTCTGACAACGTGACAGGAAGAAACGGTACTCACTATTGTGTTAATTTCTTCAATACACAGTAAGGTAGAGAGAATGATGGAATTAGAAAATCACTTTTGCAACCATCACAGTAAAGGCTGTTTTGGGCAAGAACGGGATGCTACATAGAGATAAGTGAAGTTTGATGAGGACCAGGATATCTCAAAATATCTGCCCATAGATTTGTTATTAGTGGCAAAGGGAAAAACAGTAGCTACATAATGGAGAAACTGGACACTGCCTTGACTAGTTGATCAAAATTAGCATCACCAATGGCGAGCTAATGGACATCTTACGCCTCCACAGGTTACCAGTCTTAAGGATACAATGTTGCTTATGTAGTATTCCCAGTGGGGATCATAACCTGAGCCTGACTTGCATTCAGTTATGGCAATGTCAAATGTCTCAGACAAGAAAAGTGTTCAAGATTTAAAAAGACTAAAAACTAAATGCAATCATTATCCTGGATTAGATCCTGTACTAGAGAAAAAAATTGCTAAAAAGATTGGGACAATTACCAAAATGAAAATATGAACTGTAGACTTTAGAACATTTTGTATTAATGTTAAATTTCCTACATACAATGACTAAATATGACTATACTATGGTTACATATGGGAACATCCTTGTTCTTAGTAAACAGACATCAAAATGTTAAGAGATAAAGGGTCATGATATATGCAACCCATTCTTAAATGGTCCCCATAAATAATATGTACATATGTACACAGGGGGTAGGGGTGGTGGAGAGGGAGAAAAGGACAGAAAGGGGCAGAGGGAGAGAAAATGATAAAATTAATTTGGCAAAATGTTAAAAGTTAGTGATTTTGGATAAGGGGTTTAGTGAAAGTTCTCTGTAACTATCTTGCAATTTCTCTGTAAGTTTAAAATTATTTCAAAATAAAAAAAAGAAAATTCACAAAAGAAAAAAATAAAGAGCCAATATATACTTTTTAAAATTTATACTTTACTACCACTCAAATAAATGCAATTTAAAACAATTAGAAAAAATTTTTCAAAATACAAAGTTTAAAAAAACCTCAAAAGATAATAATTTTAAAAGAAATTAAGGTTAAAGATTTTTCATGTTTATTGGTATTCCTTTCATTGTCAACTACCTGTTCCTATCTTATTACCTATTTTCTCTTGGATTGTTGGCCTTAATGATTTGTAAAAGTTTTTTCTATCTCAAGGAAACTGGGCTAAAAGTATTTTTCCTAGTCTTGACTTTACTTACAGTATTGTTTTGCCATCCCCAAATTGTCGAATTAGCAAATAATTTCCTTTTTGGCTATTTGGTTTTCTGTTATGCCTAGAAAGGTCATCTTCATTCCAAGGTGACATTTTGGAGACTACTTGCAATTTCCTTGATTATTCTAGTGAAGCAAACTTTTTGTTAGTTAAAAAGTCCTTACATTTCTATTTGTAATACCTGTACTATATTTATTAAAGTATTTTCCCTCTTATAAAATTCTGAACATTTAGTTGTCCACAAATTCCCATTTCCAATAATAAACTATTTCATCCCAATTATGTAAAATTGTGTAAGTGGATATATATGCACAGAGCTATTCTGAACACCATGCCCCCAAATGTTAACAATTGTAATCTCTGGGAGGCGAGGTTTCAGGGAATTCTTACTTTCTTTATAATTTTCTATCTTGTTTAATTTCTCACAAAGAACACTATTATGTAATTTTTAAAAATAGCATTTTTAGATAACGCCAACTAATATTCGAAAATCCCATTTATAGTTCAAGATCACTTGTGTGTACATTATTTCACTTGATTCTCATGACCCTTCAGACATATAAATTCTTTTCCCTCCACATGTGTTATACGTGTGTTAAACATTTCTAATTCTTTAATAGGAATATGTTACAAAAAGTTTAACAAACTTTAATGTTTTCTGTCTGCCCTGGCACAGATGGAGGCAGCAGCAGCCCCTCAGCTGCCTGGTGGGGGAAAGTAAAAAAAGATGGAGTCAATACCTTCCCAGATGTCTCTGTCCCTTCTTCCTTCCACTTCCCCTGGGTTGTTTCTGAACTCAGCCATCACCTGTGGTAACTACACCTGGGCAGGCCCCTCCTGAAGTAGCAGTGGGCTCCACCCTAGGATGACAGCAGCTGACTGGTCCACCTAAGCCAGACCTGGAACTTCAAAGCAGAGGAAATCCTAAATGTAAATCTCCCCTCCCACTCCTGGCACTCTCATCCTCTCCCTTAAGACATATATTCTCACGCCTTTACACATGGGACTTAAAAAATTTCAAGCAGTTTTGGTTCTAAACACACAATATGAGGACTCAGATCACATAACTCCTCCCACCTTCAGTGTAAGAGTAACAATAAAGGAAAAGGAAGTGAGGAGGGTATGAATTATTTAAGTACAACGGTTTTTTAAAATTTAGGATGATAAATCACCCTTCTGTAGTTTAAGATCAAACAATTTTGATGTCACAACCAGATTGAAAATTTTGTCCCAGAATCCTCAAACTGCTGAAATTAATTTTTTTCTGAAAGGGTTTAGAGATTCAGGATTATTTATTATATATACAAAATGACTGGATTCCCCAATCAATGGTGCTGAAAAGTATTATATTTAAGCTAATATCTTAAATATTGTTAAGAAAGGTAGTCATGAATTACAGACCTTAATATCAAAGACAAATTTAAATAAAATTCCAGGTGCCCAATCTTCTTCTTGGTTATAAAAATTTCTCCCACAAGATGCTTATTATTAATAACAAAGGAAAAAATTATATCTTGACGATGGAGTAATCTTAGACACCACCTATCCAAGCCATGAAAGTTAACTTTCATGGTAAAGGGGCATCGTAGCTACAGTATATTCTCCAATGTTTCATAAAATATTTATATGTATATAAATACATACACATGAATACAGAATGATAAAGCACATAAGGCAAAATGTTACATTTGGAGAATCTGGATAAAGGGTATACAAAAATTCTTTGTACTATTTTTGCAGTTTCTACGTCTGAAGTTGCTTCAAAAATTTAAAAAATTCAAAGTTAAAAAAAAGTGTTTGATTCTTCTGGGGCCACAGTGTCTTTCTTGGCTGCTCTGGGCTTCAGCACTAGGGAGTTACTATGAGAGTGGGGGAAAATTCACTCAGTAGATCTAGAGGACACAGCTCTTTATCCCCACCTTCAACCATATATTTTATTGAGATGTAAAATGTTAACAGCTGTGGAAGCTATCAAATGTTTTAAGAAAATGTACTTACCACTTTTTTTACCCCCAAAATTAATGTTACATTAATGAAAAGATTAACATAAATGTTCATATTTACCCTCTCACTATGAAGGAGTGCGTGCATGGCAGCCTCCCTACAGAGTGCCGTCAGGTCAGCGCCAACATAGCCAACTGTCATTTCCGCAAGAAGGCCCAAATCAACACCACTGGAGATGGGCATCTTTGACGTAATCACCTGCAGAATTGCCTTTCTTTGTTTAAGTGTGGGAGTTCCAATGACAACCTGTATGTAAAGCCAAGAAAAATGTATAGTTTAAAAATAAAATTTCTATGTCACTTAACAAGTTTTTGTTATTTTTAAGAAGCTACTAAGTTCTCAGAGCCAGGGATAGAATCACAAACCATAGAGTCTAGGTCCCTGCCCTTAGGGAGCTTATTCAGGAGACTAGATGGTGCAAGGAAGAAATCCACTCAAGTCCTGAACAAATTAAACTAAAAGTGCGCAATTATCATCTCTCTTTAGAATCCTATCACAAAATCCAAACATCACTTAGTCACTAAATTTCAAACTATTCTTTAGAAATTAAGAGTCGATTCTGGACCAAAACTTATAAAACAGGACAGCTTTGAATATTCATTCAACCTTTCTAGCAACTCAGGGAGCAATTGTGGATACTTTCTCAATTGTGGATAGGATCGTGGTGTCTTGAGAAGGAATGAGTAAATCCAGAAGTTAATGCCTGCTTTGATTTAGTTCTTTCCTGCTTTCTGTCTTTTTATTTCAACGCACTTCTTGAGGCTACCCTTTTACTTTAAATTTTCATTCCAAATCTTATGTGAGTTTAATATGCTCTTAGCAGAACTAGTTCTCCTAAGAATTAACATTACTGATTACAGTACACATCTTCAGGACTTGCACAACAAAACTAATCTTTAATGGCCGTCCTGCTTCCCAGAACAATTTGACTCTGACCAAAAAAATAAAATAAAAAACAGGTCCTGGCTCACAGATCATACAAGGGCAGAGAATGTGTTCTCTGCATTACAAAGAGCCCCACTGCAGCCTCATCGACTCCCAAACCCAAGAGGTAAACGACCCGGAGCAGCCAACCAGGGCCAGAGAGGCCGCGGTTCCAGGGACAAGGGGCTAACCCGCCAGGACTATTCACCTCTCGGTCAAATCTTCCGGGTCTGCGTAGCGCTGGGTCTAGCGCGTCCGGCCGGTTGGTGGCTCCCACAACCACTACCTCGCGGTCCCCACTGATGCCGTCCAGCAGCGTCAACACCTGAGCCACCACGCGGCTCTCGGGGGCTCGGTGTGGACCGCCCCGCCGGGGACACAAGGCGTCCACCTCGTCCAGGAAGAGGAGGCTGGGCCCGCGGCTGGCCAGCTCCTGGGCACGCTGGAAGACACGCCGCACGTTCTCCTCGGTCTCCCCAGGCCGAGTGCCCTGCAGCGCGGAAGCACTTACTGCCAGCAGCTTCGCGCCCGCCTCCCGGGCCACGGCCCGCACCAGCTGGGTCTTGCCTACGCCGGGGGGGCCCGCCAGGAGCACTCCGCGGGGCACCGCTAGCCCTAGCGTGGCCAGGGCGCGGGGGTAGCGGAGTGGCAGACAGAGGAGCTCCCGCAGCGAATCGGCCGCCTCCGAAAGACCACCCAGGGGCACCTCGGGCAGCGGCGGCGTTTCAGACGGAGGCTCCTCGCTGAGGCCGATGCGGGTGCAAGGGGTGACCAGCCCGGCGGGATCGGGATTGGGCGTCCCGCCGACGATGTGCAGGGCGGCCACCGGGCCGGGGGCGCCGGGCGGAGCGGCCACCACGTGGCCCAGGGAGATCGGCCGGTTCCTCAGTAGCTCCTGCACCGCATCCAGCACCACAGCTGGATTCGGGGCACCAGGCGCGCCTGCCCGCTCTTGCAACACTGGCCACACGGTGAGGCGCCGCAGGGGCGGACAGGGCACCAGCAGGAAGCTGCTCAGGCTGAGACTCTCCGGGGCCCCCACTGCCGCCCCGGGGCTCGCGCACTGCGGGTCCAGCTGCACAAAGCCGTCCGCTCCGTCCCGCCGAGGCCAGGCAGTGCAGAGGCAGGAGCCACCGTCGGGCAGCGAGATCTTCACCGCCGAGCCCAAGTGCGCGCCCAAGGTGCGGAGGGCGGCCGGACCCAAGCGGCAGCGCTGGGTGCCCCGGTCTCTAGCGTCTAAGGGTAGCAACTTTAAGAACGGCCCTTCAGGGGAAGGACCCGAGTCCGGACCCATTGCACACAGAAAACCTGCCAGAAGAAAGTGGGGCAGGAAACCCACCCGGCCTGGAAAGACCGGAACACCGCGCTCCCGGGCCGGAAGCAGGTGGTGCGCAGACTCTTGGTTGCTAGCGACTGAGTGAAGGCCGAAAGGACCAATCGGAAAATTAGACGGTGTTCCGGTCCTCCGGGCAGTGCTGGTGTCTGTTTCGGTGAAATCGAGTCAGCCGCCTCAGAGCTTTCTGGAGATGGTCTTCATTACAAGTGTCTGGGAGCCAGCGTAAGCTAACTTCGCTAGGTCATTAAGCATGTACCTTGGTGTTTACATACACTTTGGAAGTCACGGGCCCTGATTGCACACTGTTTTCTTGGCCTTCGCACTGGAGCATCGCCACTGCCGCTGTTGGAATATCAGCCTAGAGACTTTGCTATTTTGTGTAGAAACTACGACTATCCCATAGGCACAGTATTTTGGGCGCTCTGGTGCAGATGTTTTAGGTGACTTGGAGTAGCTGATAGTACAGCCTTGGCACCTTTGATAACCGGGGTTCCAACCTGTTTGAGGTCTTTCCTATGGAAAGGCACATTGTGTCATTTAAAATCCCTTGGAGAGGGAAAAAAAGGAACACTTGGCTATCTGATGTATTTGTAGCTCACCGATGGTACATTTGTTCTGATTCTTGACTTTTTAAATTATTCTTTGGCAACAACTTAATCACTACTATTTCTGTTCATACGATAAGTGTTTACTGTCTATTTGGGGCAGAGTGGTACTAAGTCCTGTATTAGAGGTGACACCTGTTTATGTAACTGATTCAGTTGTCTGCTATTATTTTTCCACCTGCTTTCCACCTTTCCCTTCCCCACAGGGAATTCCTCTTTCCTTTTTATCAGCTAGAATATATTTCCTAGCCCTATTAGCTCTCATTAAAAAGAACTACAGATAGTCACAGGCAAGAAAATATGCCTTCTTTTTATTCTACTCACATCTTCCTACATCTGTTTTTCCCATCTTCATGGCAACCCAAATATGTGGGATAACAAAATTGATATTTCAGATAAGGTGCTTAAGTCGCCAGGAGATATTTTTTCTATCTATACAAATAATCAATTACAGACCGTATAGCAATGTCCTCTCAATGGAAAGTACTGTCGCATCTGGGATCTTAAGACCAACGCCAATTCTTGGTCTCATTCTATCCAAACTTCATGGCAGACATTATGACAGACTTGACTCCACAGTAACTTATCTAGCCTCTGCTGTACTTTTCCAGCTCCAGTGCTGGAACAGTTTAGGAATCAGGAAATAGCAGGAGGAGGTCCTGAAATGGGTAAGTCACCCACTACTTCCTATTTTCTTCTTTCTCTTAATCTCATTGGCTTCTGTTCTCTTTGGTCTTCACACTTTTGAATAAATTTTGCATTTTCTGACATACAAAAGCCATTATGTTTACTGCCCCCTGAAGGTGTGAGTAAAATGCCTATCAAGTTATTCTGTCGTGATGCCTGTACCTCATGAAGTTCCTTTTATTCCAGTTCCAAGAAGCTAAGAAAAGGAAAGAAAACTTAATGAGGACATAACTGTTTTAAATATTTAAAGGGCTGTCATATAAAAGAGTTAGTAGATTTATGTGTGCCGGTGTGCACTGTAGTGCAAAACCGGCCAAGAAGTGAAGGTTTAATGTAGTGAATTTAAGAGTCTTCCTCCTCATATTTTGAGTATGGTCATGTGGAAGATACGGCCAAGGGGCATAACCAAAGCCAACAGGAGGCAGATAAAGTTAAATTAATCTTAAATTTTTCTGCATTGATTTAAAACAGAGGTAGAGGCTATGTTAGGAATATGATGTGAAAGAAACAACATGTTGCTTTGGGTTGAGGTTGATTTTTATACAAGGTCAAACTAGAATCCTCTGACCTTGTAGGATCCATATACCAGGAAATATTCACTTCACCCTCCCTCTAAAAGGTTTAGTCCTCACCTTAGGTCACAAACAAAAGCAATGAGGAATTCTGTTACTGGGCCTTCAGCTCTTATCCACTTACTTTGAGCGAAACTGTGTCTTTTCCAGTTAGCCAGTAAAATCCATTCCTATACTGTCAGATTATTTGCAACACTATTATTTCAGCCATCAAACATCCACATTTATCATACCATTCAATGACATAAACTTGTAGAAAACCATTCTAATGGGAGTTGTGTGGTTCTTTTGCTGATTTGCTTTCAAACTGACCTAAAATGGTAATTCTATGAATTGAAGAGCACCAATTAAAGCACCAAAAGGTTGAACCACTAGAGGGAGTCCAGAACCAATTAAGCCTGAAGATTACAGGATTATTATGCTATAGAACTGTCTTTACTGGGGCTTCCACTAGATTTTCCAAGGATTCACACCTGGGTGTTGAAACCATCTGTTATCTCTATGTGTTAAGTGTCTTAGTTGTTTGAGCTGCTGTAACAAAATACCATAAACTGGGTAGCTTACAAACAACAGAAATTTATTTCTTACAGTTCTGAAGGCTGGAAAATAAAAGATCAAGGCAGATTGAGTGTCTGCTGAAGGCCCTCTTTCTAGTTCATAGCTCGCTGTGTCCTCCCATGGTGAAGAGTGTTAACTAACTCTCTCAGGTTTATTTTATAAAGGTGCTAATCCCATTCACGAGGGCTTTCCCTCATCACCTAATCACCACTCAAAGGGCCTACCTCCTAATACCTGAGGGTTGAAATTTGAACAAGTGAATTTTGAGGGGGACACAAACATTCAGACCATAAGAATAACTTTATTTTCACATAATTTTTAAATGCCTCAGGCCATGTAGAACTCAGTTTCTAAGTTAAAATTTAATTTCTGTGTTAAATATAAAAATGAGGCCCTCCCTAATTCCAAAATTTAATGGTAGATCAAAATCCAAACATATGGAATTCATCTTGCTGTAGCCTAGAAACATTTCTATCTTTGATTTATTTCAAATAGCTTTGCCAAACAAAATCCTTTGTGAGATTTTCCTAAAAAGAGACATGTAACAAATAGATTCACTTTATTTCATTTGCTATTATACATTCAAGGTTAGGTACAATCTGTCTAATATTCAATACAATATATCTAGAATTCAAAAGAAATAATTGGAAACTGTTTCTTTTTTAGGGTAATGATTATACATGATTTTTGTGCCTTCAGCATCAATAATATTATATATTAAATATATTTCAGTACATGAAACCTACCATAATTATGAAAAATCTAAAGAAAATAGTTAAGCCAATAGCATGAGTCATCTGTAAATCAATGAATGCTAATCCTTTCCTGTGTTTCCATTTTCATGTTATATAGAACCCTAACATATTTGAACATTAGCAATGCTTATGAGTTGTAATAGATGAACGTAGAGATTCCTTTAGCCACACTGGAAAAAGCATGATTTGCAAATGCTTTCATCTCAGCATGCTCATGCAGATATCTTAAGTGACCTAATATGCCAAACAGATGTTCTTATCTTAAATTACAGGACATTATTAAAATTTTCCATCTTTATTCTTTATCATGTATCCAGGCTATAATTATTCTTTAGAGTAATTCTAGCTACAGAGTCAGATGTAGAGTAAGATATAGAGTCAGAGGAAGGTGGGTGAAAGTATTTGCTGTATTACAAATGACCATCAGGCTACAGTTCATAGAACATCATTCTGAAAGTGTGTTCTTGGAGATTTTCAGGAAATTTCTTATTTCAAAGATTTTTAGAAGTTAATTTTAAGATAATTTTTTCCTATGATATTGGTTCACACTGTTCAACTAATAAAATATGTTTATTGAACAAATATTTATTGAACATCCACCTCATGCTAGTTACTGTAGCAGAGGCTGAGTACATCATGGTAAAAAAACCCACCACCACCACCACCACCAAAAACACTGTAATGCTTACCTTCATAAAGTTTGTAGTCTAGTGGGGAAGTCAAACATTAAAGGAGTAAACAAGTGAATAAACCAGATAATTAAAGGTGATGAAAATTGCTATGAAAGAAATAAACAGAAAAGGGCTACTTTAAACAGGTATTAAGAATGGGGAAAAAAAAGTTTTTTCTATTCTCATACACCACTCAGTGACTCAACACAATACTTCTGACACCATATGTGTTGGGATTTTCCCCACAAAACAAGCAATTCTCTGGCAGACACTAGCTGAGCATCCTCTAATTCAATTCAATTCTGATAATGTCTACCTGAAGATAGCATCAGATTTCACCGGTTAAGTGTTCAATCCCTCAAGGCTGCCCACCACTCCAGATGCCAATCACAAGTCCCAGGTTGTAACCTGTGCTTCTGACTGGTGATGGGCTGTAAATCAGACATCCTATGGCCCCCTTCCCAGGTTCTACTAATTTGCTGGGATATGGCTCACAGAACTCAGGGAAACACTTTACTTACATTTGCCAGCTTATTAATAAATGATATAGTAAACGATACAGATGAACACCCAGATGAAGAGATACAAAGGAGGAGGTCTGAAGGGTCCCTAGTGCAGAAGCTTCTGTCCCCGTGAAGTTGGAGTGTACTACCCTATGTCATTCAGATATGTGTTTGCCAATTCAGAAGCACTCCGAACCCTGTAGTTAAGGGATGTTTATGGAGCCTTTATCACATAGGCATGATTGATTATTAACTCCATTTCCAGCCCCCTCCCCTCTCTGGAGACTGGAGGTTGGGGCTGAAAGCTCCAAGCTTATAATCATGGTTGCTCTTGCTGGGGACCAGCCTCTATCCAGGACCCTGGAAAGAGTTGCCTCAGTAGAACAAAAGACTGCTCCTTTCACCAAGGTTCTGTGTCAGAAACCAGAGCAGAACCATTAGAACAAAAGATTCTCCTAGAACCTCTGTCACACAGAAAATTACAAGGTTTTTAGGAGCTCTGTGCCAGGGACTGGGGCTAGAGACCAATATCTATATTTCTTATTATTTCACAACAGGAAAGCAGGGCAGGCCTTTCTGAGGAAGTGACATTTCGGCTGAGACCTGAAGGATGAGTAGGAGCCAGGCAGAATTGGAGAAGGAGAAGGGGAAGGAAAAAGCCTGTGCCAATGCCCTGAGGTTGAAATGTGCTTCTTGTCATTTCAGAAATTAAAAGGTCAGTCTTGTCTTTACCATACCTTTGGCACTTATTTTCTAGTAATATTTTTTTCTGATGTTTTGCATATGGGTGGATATTTTGTTACCCTGAAAAGATAGTATGTTGTTTAAGGATAGAAACTAACTTTAAAAAATACATATCTATGGCATACTTTACAGGAATCTAGTTGTATGCTGGAATATGGTTGATGCTCAGTAAGTACTCGTTGAATTGAATTTGATTGAATTTAAGGAATAGTCTGGTGACTCATGCTGTATGGATTAGATCTTGTTCTATGTAGACATAGCAGACTATTCAGGGCAGATTTAGGTAGACGTTGAATGTGATCTTCAAGGGAGGTGTTCATATTCCTAACAGGCCACCCCTCCCCACCCCTGCCACCACCATCCCTCCTTATGCATGCTTTTAAGTTTTTGATTAAATCAATAATTATAAGAGTCTGTTAAAATTCAGGATTGCCTCCATAATCATTGCTAATGTTCAAATACATTATACTCTATCTTAAGGTCAAATAAAACATGCAATTGGAAACCCATGGGCTGCTGGCTTATCTAAACATTCATCTATCCTTTTCTATTTCTATCATCAATAGGAATTTTTATTAATTTTATTAGATTATTGCAATAGCCTCCTGATTAAACTCCACCCTCCAGTCTCTCCTTACATTGCCACTATATTAATCCAGCCAAGAAAACTACTATACTTTAACTGGTTTGAGGATTATGTCTGAGATGTATTAGATCTGAGAATTTAGTCTGTCTTAATGAATCCTAGAGCTTTAAAACTCTCAAACTTGTCTAAGTGTTGATCTAGGTCTGATCTTGGGGACTGAGCCAGAAAGAAGACCAGCCTACAGGAACAAGGAAGATACTGTCTGGAAATGGTTTATTCATAGCAACTTCAAGAAAAGTTCACCAACTTTCCTTGACCTAATTCCCTCCTCCAAGATAAGCATTTCCTGCTCTGGGTTTCCTCAATACCCTATGCATACCTCTTAGAGTAATTATTATATTGTGTTATAGTTGTGATGTCCTTGTCTGTCTAAACCCCTTAAGGACAGAAAATGAGTCTTGCTTTTCTCTGGATGCTCCGTACCAACCACAGTGCCTAAAGCATTTAGGTGTGAAATAAAGATGTTTTGAATGAATGAATAGTGGCAAGGCTGGATTGATAAAGTGGGGTTCAGTCATGGAAAGCCTTGAATACCATTTTATTTATTCATTCTGTGTACAGGCAATGTGCTAGGAAATGGGAAAAAATGACATCCAGAGTACTACAGGATAGTGGTAGAGAGGACAGTTACTGCTATTCATTTCCGCAAATAAATCCTTTACTCTGGTCCGTTTATTCGTAAAGCCTCAGCACAAATCTAACTTTCTCCAGAAAGATTTCCTTCACATCTTCAGTTCAGGTTGCTCTTGCCTTAATCTGAGTTCCTGTAGCACTAACCATACATTTATGTATCTACTTGCATTCTGTTTGCATTGTTAGGCAATTATTTAATGTGACTTTTATTATATCTCCAGTGAGATCTTTAAGTGATTTGGGAATTTGTATCCTTCTTTTCTAATATTTTGTAGTTTTTGTTCCCAACCCTAATGTTGAGCAAAATGCTCTATGTATAATAATTAAATGTCTGTTTCCTCAATTACAAGAGATTCACTTAGTTTTTATTCAAATTTAGGAGAATGAGCTTGAAGAATCTCAGAAAGTCTGGTTTAGATATTATACCTAAAGTACATTAGAGCTGAGAATTTTAGTCTATCATAATGACTCCTAGAGCTTTTGAACACTCAAACTTGTCTAGTAATTGACCTAATATTATGTAAGATCTGGTCTTGGGGACTGAACTAGAAATAAGGCCAGCCTACAGATAGGGAAGAGACTGTCTGAAAATGGTTTATTCATAGTGATTCACAGGTATCTACTTCATTAAAGTTTCCTCTAGTGCTTTGCTACACTCCATACAAAAAATGGAATGAAATTTTTTTTTTTTTTTTGAGACAGAATCTCACTGTGTTGCCTGGGCTAGAGTGCCGTGGCGTCAGCCTGGCTCACAGCAACCTCAAAACTCCTGGGCTCAAGTGATCCTCCTGCCTCAGCCTCCCGAGTAGCTGGGACTACAGGCATGCGCCACCATGCCCGGCTAATTTTTTCTATATGTTTTTAGTTGTCCGGATAATTTCTTTCTCTATTTTTAGTAGAGACGGGGTCTCGCTCTTGCTCAGGCTGGTTTCGAACTCCTGAGCTCAAACAATCCGCCCACCTCGGCCTCCCAGAGAGCTAGGATTACAGGCGTGAGCCACCGCACCTGGCCATGGAATGAAATTTTTAATTTCTACTTTCTAAGGCACCAGAATCAGACAGAGGAGACAGAAATATCTCTTTGCTGCACCATTATCTCACTGATTGACAAGATCTCGCTGTAATGGTAAAATCCCTGAGAGAGAGAGAGAGATCTCCCAACCTTTTGGCCTTAAAATGAGAGGGCTGGCTCCAAAAGAAATTGATCCACTGGGCCCCAAAGTAGCAAAATTGAAGAAAAAGGGAGGAAGATACATGTTCTGAATCCTCTCAAACTGTGCAGATAGGGAACTTTCTTTAGAATAATTACATTCTTCACATTATCCTTGGTAATGAATGGTTCATTTGTCCATTGAAATGAAGGTCACTGTTTCTCTCCCATACCCAAAAATGTGTGGGAGTAGTTATGAATGCCTAGGCATTTTTCACAATTCTATTTGGCCCACTTCTTTCTGTGTTGCTACTCTCAAACCTGCAAACTTTTCTGACTTCAAGTAAACTCAGTATGTTCCAGAACCATGAAATAGTGCCTGACCTGCTTTGGGCCACTGGATTGGAGTCTCAGCGAACATACTGCCCCGAGACAGAATTCATCAGTTCTTCCTCTGGTTTTCCTCAGCATGTAACCTGCCTCCTTTTTAGTACTTGGCTTCATTCTGCCTTGAGTTAATTTTCCTATCTGTCTTCCCTCTACTCCTTCCTGATTTTAAGAATAGACACTATGTGTTAGTCATCTTTCATCTTTCATTTTACCTTCTTCCAGTGGGGACTAGCATTGCTACTGGCTTGCTGTGTGATCTTGAGCAATTCATTTAATCTTTCTGAGCCTGATTTCTTTTTTTTTTTTTTTTGAGACAGAGTCTCACTGTGTTGCCTGGGCTAGAGTGCCGTGGCGTCAGCCTGGCTCACAGCAACCTCAAAACTCCTGGGCTCAAGTGATCCTCCTGCCTCAGCCTCCCGAGTAGCTGGGACTACAAGCATGTGCCATCATACTCAGCTAATTTTTTCTATATATATATTTTTTAGTTGTCCTATTAATTTCTTTCTAATTTTTAGTAGAGGCGGGGTCTCGCTCTTGCTCAGGCTGGTTTCGAACTCCTGAGCTCAAACAATCCACCCGCCTCGGCCTCCCAGAGAACTAGGATTACAGGCGTGAGCCACCGCGCCCAGCCTGAGCCTGATTCTTATAATCTATAAAATGGGTTATTGTGAGGATTAAGTGATACCAAGTAAGCATTCCTAATCTGGAAATCCAAACTCTGAAATGCCCAAAATCCCAACTTTTTGAGTGCTGACGTGTACTCAAAGGAAATGCTCTTTGGAGCATTTCAGATATCGGATCCAAATTAGGGATGTTGAACTGGTAAGTATAATGCAAATATTCCAAAATCCAAGAAAATCTGAAACCGGAAACATTTCTGTTCCCAAGCATTTCAGACACGGCATACACAACCTGACTTATATTAATTGTAATGATTATCACCTACCTTCTAAGGATGTTATTATATAAGATAATTTATGGAAATTGTTTTGAGAAATAGAAGCTCTCTTGGCATATAATGTGAGGCTCTACCAAACAATAATAGCTATACATGTAGCGTACCACAGTTCTAAGTGCTTTACATGTGTGATCTCATTTAATCCTCCCAATAACCTTGGGAGGCTGGAACTATTCTATTTTATGGATGAGAGCACTAAGGCACAAGAGGTTAAATAACTAACTCAAGTTCACACAGGTAGTAAGTGGCAGAGCTAGTATTCAAAACTAGGTGGTCTGGCTGGCTCCAGGGTTTCCACTCAGAACCACTACACTATGCTATGCTATAACCAAGTTTGAACTTGCAAACCAGTCTGCTAATTAATAGTTATGTGACCTTAGGCAAAGCTTAAAAATTCACCTAATTTTAATCGTTGTAAAATAGAGATAAAACTAATACCTTAGTTCATTTATTCAACAAATATTTATTGAGCTCCTACCATTTGCTGTATGCTAGGCATACTGCAATATTATGATAATTAAATTCACATAATGTACTTGGCATACTTCCAGGCACATATTAAGCAAAAAGTTTTAATTATTACTTTAATTAATAATATAAGCCAGTGACCTTTCTGAGACATATTTCCCATTACTTGACTAGAGATTATGTTCTAGGTCATCAGCATATACTGTTTTATACTGGTCCCCTAATTGTATTTGAAATATTTTTGTGGCACTGATCTATAGGATATTGCTCTGCTATCTTATCAAAAACAAAACAAAAATACAAGTATCTCTGAGGGCTAAACAGAGAAAATGCTTTTAGTGGCTACTTTTATTATAAGTTGATCTAACATGTAGTAAAAGCCAGACAGAGCATGCAAAATATACTTGCTACCAAGGAACATGAAGTATATTTGGTGAATGTGAAGATATGAAGATGATGAAATACAATGCTTGTGGGAAATGTATGGTGAAGTCATCTTGGGAAACAAAATGGCCCCATAATACCTCTTTGGTGACATATCAAGGAGCCCAGCAGTCACACTTCTCAGAATCCATATAGGAATGGGTGGCCTGCAGTGTTCTTCTGTGCTGTGCTTTGGTGCTTTCAGGGTCCATGCTGTGCCTGACTTACCCCACATTCTGTGAGTTAGAGGTATTTGCTAAGTTACGTAAGAGACTTTACCTCTGTAGATTGGTGATAATTAAATGAGATTATATATATGAACTAATTTTGAAACTGTACACACATGGTGAAGAGTTTTTATACAAGAGTGTCGTAGTTGCACAGAGAATGCTCAATGTAGGAACCAGATGTAGAAAGTACTTTCTTCCCCCTTTCTGAACTTGCTCTCAGCATTTTTTTCCCTCTTTAACGTGACCAATTTCACCTTCCTGTCCTGACTGGTTCCCCTTCTCTCCATTTCAGTTCCTAATGATGATAATAACAATAGCTATCATGTAGTGAGTGTTTAAGTGCTTTACATATATTAATGTATTTAATCATCGTAACAACTCTATGGAGTACATACTATTATCATCCCTATTACATTTGAGAAAGCTGAGGTAGAGAGGGATTAAATAACTTTCACAAGGCCATACAGCTAGTAAATTGTAGGGATGGGCTTCAACCCTAGGTAGCACAGCTCCAGAGCCCACACTCTTTCCTACAGTGCTGTACCGTGTTTCACTCTGCCATGGTGCCTGCCACTGTCTGAGATACCCATTTGCCAAGCTAAAGTTTTTCAGGCTGAAGCCAGAAGTTTTCCTCTTTACCTTTTACAGTTCATTGAAGCCAGAGTCATTTTTGACTAATACCAACTCTAATGTAATATGTTACTCAGTTAAAAGAAATGCAGAATCTTATCAACTGGTATAATTCATGCTACCAACTTTGATTTTAGTAATTATCTGGGGAAAATGAGAACTTAGCAACAATTCTGCACAATATCGACTGAACTGCTTGCTAGCTTACAAGCACAAACGTATCTATTCAAGAAATGAGGTCAAAATCTCAGCATTTTTTCCTGCTGATTACTTGGTTTAAGATAACATTCAAGCTGCTACTTGTTCAAGTATTAAGCATAATGTTGGCAGAATCAGCTTTATTAATGGCATTATTAAAACCGATGAACATTATTTAGAAATGTATACAAAATAATCTTCCTAAGGTATCAGAATGGAATGGTGAAAAACTAGGACTTAAAAGAAACCTTGAGAAGAACTAGTTTGTACAGGTAGGCCTGGAGAGATTTAAGGGACCTGTCCAAGGTTATCCAAGTAGTTAATGGTCAAGCAGTGGCTAGAATTCAGATCTCCACATCTGCACGCATGGTGCACTCCCCTGAGCACTGCGTTTCTGACTCGGACTGTCTCAGACAGACTACAGTCATATGGATAGTGATGTGAAAGACTTCTCACAGTCAAGAAATCTTTTATTCGTTGCCCTAATAAAGGTACTACATTTTGCTCAGGAAACATATGCTTCATTTTATATTTAAATAAGTAAATTCCATATGTCATACTACCTTAATTTGGAAGCAGCTAAGGGTTGGCTGCTGTGGCTTAGATCCTGACAGACAAACCTACCT
Source organism: Propithecus coquereli (assembly GCF_000956105.1). Taxonomy (NCBI): domain Eukaryota; kingdom Metazoa; phylum Chordata; class Mammalia; order Primates; family Indriidae; genus Propithecus; species Propithecus coquereli. Next base: position 16,050,094 of record NW_012148618.1, on the reverse strand, counting down.
TCTGCTTGTAAGAAAATAGTAGCAGAAGCAATCTTACAAAATGTGCATTGATGCTGTTCTAAAACCGTCAAATGCAATTTTAGGATAAGAAGCTTCAAGGTCTAGAAGTGAACTTTCTCTTCACAAAACTGAGGATAAAACCAGCCTATTGTCTTTTTGATGTGGTCTGGATACTTCCTCTCACCATCAAAAGAACCATAGAGTCAAGAAAATTTTTGCCTTAAAAGGTAGTTCTTTTTAGGAAAAGCATTTTCCTTTCTTGTTTGGTTTCTATTAGAGGAATATATCTTTTATTTCTGTCACCTAGGTCCTTCTCCATGTCTATTGAAAACACTTTGCGGCAAGAGAAAAAAGCTCCACAGTGCCCCAGGAACTCACTGGGCCTGTCAACAGCCAGATGACAGTGTTTGATCTGTGGGATTCCCAGGGTCCTTGCTACTTCGCATGTGACCTAAGGACTGGCAGCATTGGCAGCACCTGGAAGGTTGTTAGGAATGCGAAATCTTAGCCGGACTCTGGATCTGCCTTTTAACAAGCTCCCTGGTGATTTGCATGTGCTGCCCTGGATGCCTTTGTGTGAACACCTCTTGCTCCTCTCTGGTCTAGAAGTAAGGCTGAAATTACTGTACCCTCACCCCAAGGTAAAAACTTTGAGTTAACAAGACATCTTTGGTTATTTGGGAACATAGCTTCATTAATTTTGCCTGATAGTTATTAAGGCGTAGAAATTTGGACTGGAAGAAATCTTAGAGATCATCAAGTTCAACCGTCATCACCGCTATGAATTTCAGTACAATGATCAATTTTTGTAAAAAGATTAAATTGTGTTCAGTATATTCTGTTCAAGAAGGTAAAAATTATTTGATTCATCTTGGAGAGACAGCCATAAAAATGGGAGAAGTTCATATATTAAAAAACTTTAATGTTAAAGGAATAAGCTTCAGTGATCTGAAAAGTTTGTTGATATGAAATGTCTTGGCCATGATGATGTCACCTAAAGAGGTTTTTATCTCTTAAACTCATATTCCAACATCATATGCTTATTTTATATCTGCCAAAGTTACTGTCTTACACAATTTTAATTTTAGTTTAACTTCCCATAAATTCAAAACTTGCTATTATTTATTAAACTAAAATTTCTATAAATAACAAGAGGAAAAGAGATAAATCTCCCTTGCAGAAGAATTCCAAAAAATATTTGTAGATAAACCCCTCTCCCCTTCTAGGGGAGTTGGTCTTAGTGACTCACTTCCAAAGAAGAGAGTATGAAAAAGAAAAAACACTAACTTTTTGGTGGAGAAACCTGGCAAACACTACCTTAACCAAATGATCAGGGTTAATACCACCAGTGATAGGAGGATGTCATATACCTCCTGATGTGATGTGAGGAGAAAGGTACTTTATCTCTGTGGTATTTTTTCCAAAAGTCCATAATGCCAGTCTGATCCATGAGGCAAATATAAAACAAACCCAATTTGAAGGACTATCTACAAAATACCTGACTAGTACTCCTTAAAACTGTCAAGGTCCTGAAAACAAAGACAGACTAAGATACTGTCCCAGAACAGAGGTGATCAGAGAAGACAGTACGCCTAAATATAATATGATATCCTGGACTGGATCTTGGAACAGAAAAAGGACATTAGTGGAAAAACTGGTAAAATCCAAATAAAGTCTGGAGTTTAGTTAATAATAATTGACAGTGTTGGTTCCTTGGTTTTGACAAATGTACCATGGCTATGTAAGATGATAACATTAGGGGACACTGAAATAGGGTGACGGGTATACAGGAACTCTCTGTACTAATTTTGTAACTTTTGTGTAAATCAAAAACACGGCAATAGAAAATAAAATTCCCACAAACTCATAAAAATTGTTTTAACATATGAAGTACATATAGACTTCCACAAGTTTAGAAAGCAGACCTGTGCAAAACAGCTACCTACAGTATCCACACTTAAAACCCTTCTTAAGGGCTATAGCACCATTTTGCTAAACCTAGAAGTTAAAGTTTTACAGATATGAATCCCCACAGTATAAAATCAAAGTGCACTTTCCTAAAGTTTACTTAACTCTTGAAAAGAGAATTGCACTGAGGATTGATCTCAGCAGTGTTTGATCAATCTGGACGGGGCATTTAGCCTTCCTGGGCCATGGTTATCCCAACTGCAAAATAGGGTCCCTTCCAGTTCTAAAATTCTGTAAATATGCATGTCTCAAATATTTTAAATATTGTTTTAAAGTGTGGTATCAACTCTAAGGGAAAAAATAAAATTTTGATTAGATACTTAATCAAATATTCCACAAATATTTATTAAGTGCTAATCACTGTGTTAGGAGGTATAGCCCTTGCTCTCCAGAAGTCTGGTGAAAGAGAGAGATCTATAAACAAGCTGTTACAGCCATGTGATAAGTCCCGTAAAAGATATTAACAAGGTGCACTGGTGCACAGGGAGAAATTGTTTCACTCTGCCAGGAGAGATTAGAGAAGCTTTGGACATAAGAAACAGGAAATACTATCAAATAGCACTATTTGATCTAACCAGAGTTAGTGAGGAATCAGACCTATAGTAGTAAACATTTATATTAATTGGCTATGTATGAAAATTTGGGAATTATTGGATTTTCCCAGCGATAAACTGGCCGCTGAGTCAGAAATTTTGTTGCCACAGAGCTGGACCAGAAATATACAGTGTCTCATGTTGCAGATACATTCTTTTGGGAATATTGATATGCACGAAATCTGTGCCCTGAGGTTACTTAATTGCTGTCACATGAACAAAATAACTTTTCTAGAAAAGGCAATGTGTTGGCTGTCATAGTCTGTCATTTCTAAATCAAGCCTTTATAAAAAACTCATTCCTCTCAGATCATTCCATTTCCATCTTATGGCTGACTATTTCTAGCTCAGGCCTTGCAATATATAGTCTTGGTATTTAGTTTTGCTTTTAAATTCTGAATAGCATGATAAAAACAAAAATTAAGAGTTCCTAAGCAAAAGTTAAAAATTGGCTCCTACGTCAATCCTAAGCTTGCAAATTCTGAATAACTGTGTTTAGACATACCTTTGTTTAGCAGGGAGAACATGAGTATGGGGGAAGTTTTGCCACTTAAATGATCATGGTTGGAGGGGATGGGTGCTATTTCCTGGGATATTGTCCAAGACAAGTAGGAATATTAGAGGAGGGTGCAGAAAACTGGTGAATGTTAACTTCTCCATTTCCCAGCGCCCAGCTAGAGAAATGCCTTTTGCTGGGAATGATAATTCTAGAAAGTTCTCCACCACCAACAAGTGAGGCAGACAAGAGTGAGATAGCAAGCACAGACTGAGAGAACCGGGCAAAGTACACAACAGAGAGTCAGGCAGGAGTACTTTCCCACGCTAATCTCCCCATCCTGCCAGATCATGGCGTGTGTAGACATGAGAGGAGCCAGGTGGCTGTGGGAGGTTTTCTCCCAGAGCATTGTCTACAGTTTTCTTGGGGCAGAGCTGCAAGGGAAACTATTTGGGACAACAAGAGTTCTTTCTAAACATACACAAGCCTTTTTCTTCTAAAAAAAAAAAATAGCATTTAGAGTTTTTATTTCCCTGATTGTAAATGTAATAATATCTAGTAAAGTATACAAGTTACAGAAAAGCAGAAAGAAGAATATAAAGATTACCCTTACATCTCTGTGCAAAGATAGTCACTATTAAAATTTTGGTGAATTTATTTCTGGGACTTTATATGCATATATATATTTAGCATGGTTGAGAGAATACTATATGTACAATTTCATATTCTGTTTTTTTCCCTTAATATCTTGACATAAGAATTGTCCTAGGTTATTAAAAAAAAAAAATTCTTGTCAGGTGTGATGGCTCACACCTGTGGTCCCAGCTACTCAGGTGGCTGAGGCAGGGGGATCACTTGAGCCTGAGAGTTTGAGGCTGCAGTGAGCTACGAGCCAGGTTGACAGAGCGAAAAAACAACTCTTTGTAAACCTTCTTCTTAGTGGACTGCATGACCATCCTATGATGAAATTTATTTATTCTAAATCCTAAATTTATTCATTCAATTAAATATTCATTAAGAAAAATGTATTGCTCCCCCCTTCCCCTCCCCTCAGGGAAAAAAAATATTTTTCATTTAAAAGCCAAGCACTTTGCCAAATGCTGAATGTAATGTAATTTCCTTAACCATTCCCTAGTTGTTGGTCATTCAATCTGTTTCTTATTTTATAGCATTTTTTTGAGGCTCTAGACTAAAATGTAAATAGGGAGTCAGCCCGAACAAAATGGTTGAAAAATACTGGCAGAGAAGTGTGAGCTGAAGAATGAGATGAAGGAGAAGGTCCAGCAACAGCTGCCTTCCATCACTAAGGTGCTAAAATGATATTTCCTGCAAGACCAGCAATTGCTTATGGGCAGAGGCATCTTGTGGCACTGATATTATATAATGATGGTGATTCACTAACTTCCACATCGTTTCTGGATTCGGAGTCCAGACTGCTCACCATTGCACCGTGGAACCGCCAACGTCATTTCTGGAATTGGCCAATATGCCTTCCTCACTCTTGGGTCTACATCTGGCCCACCCTGGGCAGCACTACCAATGCTTGTAGCTGTTAGGTTAAGAAAGGGAAGTGCCAGTTTAGGGAGACATGTGAGGTGCAGCTTTTTCAGCAGAGTGAGTGGAGCTATTTTAGGCTCCTGCTAAAAGTCTTAAGGTTGGACTCAAGTGACGATGAAATGTAGTGTATTTCCAGAACCATCCCAATGGGACAGACCCTTTGGAAGCATCCTTCCCCTTTCTGATATTCTCCCTTCTTTGACTACAGTGCAGGGGGCAACAGCTACACCTGTGCTAGAATACCTTCTCTTGCCTCTATAGAGTTCTCAGTAGAGCATCTAAGCCATGTCTGATCTTGTTTAGGGCCCTCATACTATGTTCTTATCTTTCTCTCTCTTCAGCATTCAGCTGTATCTGATGCACATAAGTTCAGTTTTTGAAAGACTCATCACCACACAATATTTATGGATACGGCTTTATTCTAGGAAGGACAATTATCTGATAAATGCTCCTGGAAGAAACACCTGGAAATACCTTGAGAGATAAGTGGCAGAATATGACTCAACATGAAGCTTACAGGAGAGTATCTATCATTGGAAGGTAGTTGTGCTACATGTATTTACCATGCATTATGTAATTGATATTTCCCTGAGAATCTGTGAGAAAATCAAGTAACATAGAAGTTAAGGGAACAGGCTTTCGAGTCTTAGAGGCGTGGGTTTGAGTTTTGGCTCTATTAGCCATTTGGCCACTGTTTCACTTTGGACAGTTTATTTAACCTCTGTAAGGCTCAGTTTTCTCATCTAAAGAAGATTATTATAAGAATACTTTATAGATGAGTAAATGAGATCATGTGAAGCTCTTTTCTGGCACATAGTAATTAAAAAATAGTAGCTATTATTGTTAAGTAGAGTAGAAATGATTTTATTTATTTATTTATTTTTTGAGTAGAAATGATTTTAAAATTAAGTAAAGTCAACAAATATTAATTGAACACTGTTATGGGGACAGGGCCATGTGGTAGGACCCTACCACACACACATACATATTTTTATCTTTTATGTTAACTGAGTTTTTCTATATGAGTTTATATTAAAATAATAACATCAGCTTTTTTCATAAGGGTGGATGTGACTTAATTATATTATTGGCTGACGTCTAAGCAAGTCTCAAAGGCTCCTTCAAAGGTAGAAATGATGGTAATAATGTCTTTTGCAAGCCGATTGTTTAATTCTTTGAGTGAACTGTATTTACTTCATACTAATCTATTCTGAAAGAGAAATTTCCTCTTGATCATTTATCTCTGATGTTACCTTTCATAGTTTTTTAAGATAAAAGGGCTTTTTAACCCCAATGTCCTATGCAATGTATTTAAAGAAATACTGCCCCTTTGTATTTTTAAGTAAATATTAGTTTTGTCTTAATTTGAAAAAAGAATGTTAGTTCCTAAAAATAGGCATCCGTTCCTCCTTAAATAAAGGTCTTTCAATTTTTACTTTTCCTAAGATTCAGGTAACCCAGGGACAATGTCTTGTACAAATAGCCAATAAACACATAAAAAGATGATCATCATTAGTGATTAGGGTAATGTAAATCAAAACCACAGGGAGATACCATGTTGCACCCACTAGAATGGCTATAACCAAAAAGATGGACAATAACAAGTGTTGGCTAGTAGAGAAATTGAAACCCTAATGCATTATTGGGGGGAATGTAAAAATGGTACAGCCACTTTGAAAACAGTTTCCTAGTTTCTCAGAATTTTAAACATGGAGTTACCATATGACACAGCAATTCTCCTAAGTATATAAACAAGAGAAATGAAAACATATGGCCATACAAAAAATTGTACATGAATTTCATAACAGCATTATTCATAGTAGCCAAAAATGGAAGCAAATGTCCATCAACTGATGAATAGATAAACAAAATGTGGTATATTCATGCAATAGAATATAATTTGGTCTTAAAAAAGAAAAAAGTATTGATATATGCTACAACATGGATGAACCTTAAAAACATACTAAATGAAAGAAGCCAGACACAAAAGGCCACATATTGTATGGTTCCGTTTATATGAAATGCCCATATCTTAGTCTTTTTGTGTTGCTATAAAGGAATACCTGAGACTGGGTAATTTATAAAGAAAAGAGGTTTATTTGGCTCACGGTTCTGCAAGCTGTACAGGAAGTATGGCACCAGCATCTCCTTCTGGTGAGGGCTTCAGGCTGCTTCCACTCATGTCAGAAGATGAAAGGGAGCTGGTGTGTGCAGAGATCACGTGGTAAGAGAGGATGTGCTGGGAGTGGGGGATGCCAAGCTCTTTTTAACAACCAGCTCTCATGAGAACTAATAGAAAGGGAATTTGCTCATTACTGTGAGGGTGGCACCAAGCCATTCGCGAGGGATCTGTCCCTATGACCCAAACACTTCCTATTAGGCCCCACTTCTAACATCGGGGATCACATTTCAACATGAGATTTGGAAGGCCGAATATCCAAACTATAGCAGTTCAGAGCAGGCAAATTAATAAGTAGAAAGTAAATTAGTGGTTGCCAGGGCCTGGGTTTGGGGGAGGAGGTGGGGGGGAGTGCCTACCATTGGGTATAGGGTTTATTTGTGGGATGATAAAAAATGTTCTGAAATTAGATAGCAGTGATAGATGCATAACTCTGTGAGTATACTAAAAACCACTGAATTGTACTCTTTAAAAAGGTGAATTTTATGCTGTATGAATTTTATCTCAATAAAGCTGTTATTAAAAAAAAAAAAGACTGAAGTGAGGCAGGAACAGATGCAGTTGTTTTTCCATCAACAAAAATTGCCTGCCATAGACTGTGATATCAAGATATTATCAGATGGGTTGACCTTTGCCTTTTAGTTTAAGTGTACCAGGACCTTAAAAGGAGAATAATGTTTGCTACTTTTAAATTCCAGAAGGGTATCTGAAGACTGAAGTGAAAGAAACAGGAAGATCCCTTGGAGGAGACTCCAGATATTTCTTCCTCAGTTTGCTTAAAGTCAGACCAGTTTGAATGCTGACTTATGCTGAGATTATTTTAAATACTTGGAGAAAGCTGAGGTTTAACTTAGCTGGAGCTACTGTTTTGCAGTTGTCTTCTGATGCAAGAATTCACCTTATTGGGAGATGATGGGCAGTAAAAACACAATTGTTCATAACTAACAAAAATCCAAAAAGGATTTTTAAGGAGACAGTGCTAAGGCTGCCTTTTCAAGATTTCACAATTCATTTGAAATTGAAGCCTGCAAGATATCAAAGAGGAAGGTCTGGTTATTCTAGCGTGGGTTTTCAGTGTGGCATTGAACAACAGTTGACTGAGGGCCCATGCTGTTTCAAGCACTGTGCCGGGGATACGGTAGTGAATGAAATAGGCTCCCTGTCCTTAAGGAGCCAACAGCCCAATGAGAGACAAACAGATAGGCAATTCCAGGGCAGTGTGATAGGTCCTGTGAGCTAATAGAACACAGGGTATTGTGGGAATGAGGCGGTCCCACAGCATTTTAGGTCTAGAAAGTAGATTTCATCAGTTTACCCAGAATTGACTAAGCAGGCAGGAAAGGGAGAACAGTAAGAAGGGGAACATACTCAGAGAGCAAGGTCTGAACTACACCTACTAAACTCACCAGATTCTGAGGGATAAACTAGAATACTGATTTAATACTTTACAATGAAGGGTGTATCTTTCTAGCCACCAGATCACTTGTGCTCAGCCTGCAGGGTAACCCCTTCCCCAAGTCAAGGAATGAGAAGGTTGCTTGGTGAGCTCAGAAGTTGGACAAGGTGAATAGTCTTGAAAATTTCATAAAAACCCATGGAATTATTCTTATCCTCAATAGGATTCACCTTTCCAGTGGACAGAATATTCTAATTCCATTCTTTTTTTTTTTTTTTTTTTTACCCTAACATTATTGATTATAGTCACTTTGTTGTACTATCAAATATTTTTTTTTTTTTTTTGAGACAGAGTCTCACTCTGTTGCCCGGGCTAGAGTGCTGTGGCATCAGCTTAGCTCATAGCAACTTCAAACTCCTGGACTCAAGCGATCCTCCTGCCTCAGCCTCCCAAGTAGCTGGGACTACAGGCACACACCACCATGCCTGGCTAATTTTTTCTGTATATATCTTTAGTTGTCCAGCTAATTTCTTTCTATTTTTAGTAGAGACAGGGTCTCGCTCTTGCTCAGGCTGGTTTTGAACTCCTGAGCTCAAGCAATCCACCCGCCTCTGCCTCCCAGAGTGCTAGGATTACAGGTGCGAGCCACCACGCCCGGACCTAATTCCATTCTTAGACAGAGCTGCATTCAAGACTCTGATAGATTGTGCACTTAGGCTTCCTTTTTAAAAACTTCGTGTTGACAATCACACTTCTGTAAATGCCATTTTTAAAATCTATTTTTTGTTTATGTATTAGGCAATTCATTCACCATTCACATGTTCAAAATTCAAAAGTACAATAAGGTTTACAGTGAAAAATCTCACTGCTGTCCCCCAGCCACCCAGGTCCCTTCCCCAGGGACAACTTATGTTGTCAGTGTCTTGTGTATGCTTCCAAAGATATTAATGCAGCCCAAATGATATTTTTTAAAAATTTTAACTTTATTTACATTTCACTTATGGGACTACACTTTAGTTACCTTATTTGAACTTGAATAATACTATCTTTTTTTCTAATTTAATTAGAGAAATATCCTTCCCGTAAACCAGTGGTCCCCAACTTTTTGGGCACCAGGGACTAGTTTCATGGAAGACAATTTTTCCACGGATGGGGAGCGGGACAGGGGGTCGAGAGGTCGGGGTGGGGGTAGAGGCGGAGCTCAGGCAGTAATGCAAGCATTGGGGAATGGCTGCAGCCCCGTTCCTAACAGGCCACAGACAGTATGGGTCCATGGCCCAGGAGTTGGGGACCACAGCCCTAAACTATAGGTACAAATGTCTCATAGAATGGGTGACTTCTGAAGACAGCTAATGTCATCCAGTGTGTGTGGTGGGCAGATGTTGTGTTTACAGGTTTACCAGTTTCACAGAGTATCTGTGTCTCTAAGTTCTAGAAACACCTTACTCTGTACGTACATTTGCTCCCTTTGTACAGATTCTGAAGTCAACCATGATAATGAAATAATTCTTACAACAGGCTCTTTTGTTGTTCATTTTGTTGACCCAATGACTTTATTTATTTTTTGTGTTATTTTACTCTCAAGAGACATCTCAAAAACTCTGTACTTTGTTGGTTGGAACCAGGTAGAGTTGTATCCCCAAAGGAATAGTAATGAGGGAGAAATTGAAAAGCAGAATCTTTTGTCATGCTTCTGATGTGTTTTCTATTCCTTGTCCTTTTATCCCCTTTTACAGCCACACTACCCTAAATCATGCCTTTAAATTAAGCTACAAGGGTACACTACTATTAGACTTGAATATGTGTATAACCACTAAGTATGAGACAATCAAGATCCTAAAATTACTGGTTCAGTTGAAGTTATTAGTATTACCTACTGCCAGTGGAGGAAGGGAAGGCAAGAATTCACAGTCTATTCCATTTATTCTGAATAAGGCAGCAACTGCAGACCACGGAGTTACAAAGTATCGCTATAGAACTGTGCAGATTTGGCCCAGTCTTAGACAAACAATCTAGTATGGAAGGCTGTGCTTTCAATTTATGAGGTCAATCTAAAAATTGTTACAGAATTTCTTTTGGAGAACAAAAAATAAAGGAGAGAAGGGCAGTGATATGATTTGCTTTTATAACAATAGTACTGATTTGGGTGGTTCTATCTACACACTTTCTGCTGGATCCTAGGAGATAAGGGTGTGCTGTACGGCTTTATGTAAAACCTAATAACACCCTACTCTCATTATTACCAGGCACTCCCAATTCTTACATCTGCAAAATTAAAATAGTGTCTTAAATGGGTGACATGAGGATGTCCTCAGATCTTAGACAGAAATGGCATAGGGTAATGTCAAGGCCTTGTAATGTGTACACTGTACTCCTCATTCCTTTATTAAGGAGGATCACATCTCTGGGCACCCTAAATACACTGAAAGAATGAGACCTCAGAGGTGGCTGTATTTTATTATTGGGAGAAGATACTTTTTTTTTTTGAAACAGGGTCTCGCTTTGTTACCCAGGCTAGAGTGCCGTGGCGTCAGCCTAGCTCACAGCAACCTCAAACTCCTAGGCTCAAGCAATCCTCCTGCCTCAGCCTCCTGAGCAGCTGGGACTACAGGCACGTGCCACCATGCCTGGCTAATTTTTTTTTTCTATTTTTAGCTGCCCATCTAATTTCTTTTTATTTTTAGTAGAGATGGGGTCTCGCTCTTGCTCAGGCTGGTTTCGAACTCCTGACCTCAATTGATCCTCCTGCCTTGGCCTCACAGAGTGCTAGAATTATAGGCGTGAGCCACCATGCCCAGCCAATACTTTTAAATTTTGAGAAATGTTAAGAGGTTTCCCAAAACCCTCACTAGAAATGTGAAGCCTTCCTTAGAAAGATCAAGGGATTTGGTTCCAGGTCACACACCAAGTTATTAGCAGAGCTAAGATATGAATTTAGACTTGGTCCTTTCACCATATTATGACTTTTGGGGGCCTCCTTATTGTTAGAGTGGTAATATAGTACCTCGTATTCATATATCTCTTAGTGCCATATCAAGTTCTGCAAGCACAATCTCTCATTTTGGCCCCTCAACAACCCCAGTGTGCTAGGGACAATAAATGCAATTGTTCTCACTTTGCAGATAAAGATTGCAACTCAAGAAGACACACAGTAGTCTGTAACAGAGTCAAGACCAAACTCAGTTCTCGCAGTTCCCTCTCCAAGGCTCTTTCAACCATAACATCCTGATGGGTGCCTTCCATCAATGATCTCTGGAAAACAAGTTTGAGATACCAGAATTTAAAAGACAGCTCATTAGAAATGAATAGTTACAAATTTTTTGTAAGTACGAAAATGAAATAAATCTTTTGCCCCCTTTCCTGCTAGGAACTTAAACGTTAAACTGTGCTTTAGTTTTGCACAAATTCACAGAAATTAACACTGCACTGTGAGAGAAACGCTTTTCTTAAAAAGCATCTCCATCGAGTCGAAACAAAAATTTTAATACATGATTTTAAAAAGAAAAAAATTAAAAATAAATAAATATAAAAGTTGTAATACATAAATTGGAAGGAAAAAAACTATCTCTAGTCCTCTCTTATATCTGACCCACATTTGTCTCTATTTTCATGATTGAGTTCCTCAAGCCAGGGGCATATGGCCAAAGACCATTTGAAATGTCAAGTGTTCCAAACACCCAACAGGCTAGTGGATGGAAAGCGCAGTAACGGGGGGAGCAGATGACCGGCGTTCCAGACTTGGTCCCCTCCAGCCTCACACCGGGCGTTGCCTTAAGAAGCCACCTAGTCTTTAGGTGCTTTCGTTCACTGTAAAATGAGGGGACTGGGTCAGTGCACATACGTGAATTTAAACGTAAGCTTGTACTCACGCTTTGCATATTTAAATTCACAAATGTTCATTTAAAACAATATATGTATATAACATTAAGTTTACTCCATCAGAAGTCGGGTCCTCCCCGCTTCCCCAGGACACCAGTGGGCCTCCCGGGCCACGCCAGGGCCGGGCCGGGCTCCGGGGCGCAGTAGAAGCCAAGCAGTGGACTGACAAACTAAAAAAGGGCAAGCCCGGAGCCCGACCCGGCCCCACCGCGACTCCAGGCAGTTCCTAATTCGGGCGGCGGGCGCGGGCCCCGCTCCAGGGCCCCACCACCTGTTCCCGGCAGCCAATGGGGCGGCGGGGGGCGGCGGGGGCGGGGCGCGGCCACAAAAGGCCGGGGACGGCGCGCGCCCGCCCACCCCGCTCAGGGCGCGCTCTCGGGAGCCTCGTACGGACGCGGCCGAGCACCGGGAACATTCCGCTCGTGGACCAGCCGGGCCGGAGCGATGCTGCGGGTGCGGTGTCTGCGCGGCGGGAGCCGCGGCGCCGAGGCGGTGCACTACATCGGGTCTCGGGTGCGTGCACCACCGGCCTGGTCTGGCGGCCGCGAGTCGCCCCCTCGCTGGGCTCTGCGCGCGGCGTGAGGCGCTCGCTTCCTTCCCGGGGCCTCCGCGTTCCCTCGCTTTCCCCAGCCAGGCTTGCCTGGCAGTGGCCCTTTGGTCCCCCTTGGAAGCTCAGCTTCAAGAGCCTTTGTCGGCTGCCAGGAACTTGGCGGCGTCCCCGGGGCAGGAGGGCTTGCATTGCGGCCCCACCCCTTAGGGTTCGGTTGCTGTCTGCGCGTCTCGGCGCGGTGGCCCACAGCGCAGGGGCGCCGCCTTCCTTGTCTGGACCTTGGTTCTTGCCACCGAGCTTCCCGCCCTGGGCGAGGGGGTGGGGACGACTGGGTCTCCGCGTAGTGAAAGGGGGGCGTTATTGGGTTCAGAGCCCTGGGTGGGCATAGAATTGGGGGGCTTTAGGGGAAATGCGTGTGGAGTGGATGGATGGGGAGAAGAGGCATCAAAGGGAGTGAGGACGCAGGGCGGGCGAGCATGCTCGCTTCAAGTGTAACATGGAGTCCTGAGTTGAGAGAGGAGTTGGGGCGAGTTCAGTCTATACACGCAGTTTCTGCCCAGTCCCCGCCCTCGGCTTCCCTGAGGTGCCAGCATGCGCCTGCGGACTCTCCCTTGCTCCTGGGACTGGAATAGCTTGGACAGTCTGGCTCCCCCAGGAACCGGTTCTGAACAGCTGCCACTCTCCCTCTTGCTTTGATCTCCACCCCAGCTTCCCTCCTCTCCCCTTCCTGAGGCTTTTAACACAGAAGGATAGAGATTTGGCGAGTTGTGGTTTGCTCAGTGGTTGAGAGGGATGCTCCCTACTCTAGATTTTACAGGCCCTACACTTTTTAAAGGCTTCTTGAAATTCTTAGATCTCCTTTTTTGGTGTTTAAATTTGTGCCCGGGTTAATCCTTATCTTGGCTAGGGTACTGTGGACCGTCTGTAAAACGAAGCAGATGGCAGTCGGTCACTCTCAGAACTGACATGCCAAAGAATGTGAAGTGCATGTCAAAGATGAAAACATTTTGGTTTGAAGCTGATTATTCTGAAAGACAAAGTCTTTTACAAATGCTTCCACATTTTCATTTGGAAAAAAAAAAAGAAAAAAAGCCTAGTATTGATAACCTTTGATACTGAAGGGGAAAGGAGGCTCCCTCCCTTGGCAGGAAGAGGTGCAGCAGCTTCTACCATTTTCTGAAAAGAGTGTTGACCCATCATCTGCAGAAGAGTTGCTTAAAGCTTGATCGCAGAAACCCAATCTGAGATATAAATGGGGGTGTATGGTCTCTGCGGATACAATCTTCTGAGGGGTTTTAAAGAGTTTTAGCAATTAATAGATAAAAAGAATTTATAGATAAACGGGAAGGTAAAAAAAAATTACCTATAATCCCACTACCCACCTATACACTATTAACATCTTGGTTTAAGTTCTCCTACAGGGTTTTAAATGGTAGTGTTATTCTGAGTTTTCATCCGTTTCCACGTCCTCCTCTTCCCAAGTATTGTATAGGGGTGCACACTAATCTTTTCTTTGTTCTTGGAAGCTTGGAAGAACCTTAACAGGATGGGTGCAGCGAAATTTCCAGAGCACCCAGGCAGCTACGGCTTCCTCCCAGAACTCCTGTGCAGCTGATGACAAGGCCACTGATCCTCTACCCAAGGACTGCCCTGTCTCCTCTTACAATGAATGGGACCCCTTGGAGGAAGTGATAGTGGGCAGAGCAGAAAACGCCTGTGTTCCACCATTCACCGTGGAGGTGAAGGTAATATTCATGTGTCTGAAAGTGGGTTCCCTCCTTACCTTCTGCAGTCTGGCTTCTGCTACTACCTCCTCTATAACTGCTTTCAGTTTGGCTTCCTCCCCCAGACCTCCCAAATCTAGTGGTTAATTTTGAATTATCTTACTTGACACCTCTAGTATTTGACACTGTTTACACAATGATAATTCCTTCCTTCTGGAAACTCTTCTCTTGGATTCTGAGAGCCCTTTTCTGGGGATATTAGTTCTTTTGCTGCTCCTCAGATCTTCCTTCACAGTCTGTAATGTTGGGGTTGAGTAGAATTTCAGTTGGCCTCCTTCTCTTAGCCGTTCTCACAGCTACCCACCCACCACCTCCACTCTGGTCCAGATCTCCCTCTGAATCAACATGGTAAACTGCTTACTGGATATTGCCACAGGACCTCAGACTTGGTACATCTAGAGTTCAGTTGCCGGCCACTCCACTAAATTAGACCCTTCTTCATTCCTTCCTTTTAAGTTTTGGCATTCCTATTTAATCAAGCTAAAACACCAAAGAATCATCTCTGATTTCTCCTTCAGTCACCCTCCACATCCATTCTCCAAGATCTAACACATATTTTGTCAAAATGAATCTTGCCTCCATTCTTCTGCCTCTGCCTTAGGTCAGGAGCTCATCTGCTGCCTGAACTATTGCAGTTAACTCCTAACTGGTCTCCCCTACTCACTCTTCTCTCCAAAATACCTTCCAGCTTCTATCCAAGTGATTTTTTTAAACCCAAATTTGATCATGCTGCTCATCCTGCTCCCTTCACTCCTCTACTTTGCTAGCCTCCCATTGCTTAGGATAAAGTCCTCATGGTATTCAAGATCCTTCACAAGCTGGCACTTGTCTGTATTTCCAGGACTCCCTGTTTAAACACATTAGAGATGTGTTAGTATGGCAGGTTAGCAGATGTTCATTCCTGTTTATGTCTCTCCTCTCCTCTAATATTCCACCCTGATTGTCAGCAGACTTTATAAGATAACCATATGAGCACCTAAACTAGATTATTCTCTGTTCCCTAGAAAGCCCCTGTGTCATTGCTCCTACCTAAATCTCTTCCACATATCTTCCTTCATCCTCTTTTCTGTACTTTACACCCTCTTCCTGCACCCTCTTACCTGTAGTTTAAATTTACCACCACCTAGCTCCAAAGACTCCTTTCACAAAGCCTTCCAGTATTTCCCTGGCAACATGTAATAGCTCTCTTTTTAAAAACTCCTGGTGTTTTTAAATCTGTGATATTCTTATGGTCAGGGCCTCTATGGACTGGTGTTCAGGTTGTATACAGTATAAGGGGGTCATACTAAGGGAGCATCATTTAAAGTGTAGACACAGCCTAAACTCGCATTAATAATGGGTTACAAATGTATCTTCAATGTACTTAAATTCTTCCTGAATATCTACATTTTTATTTCTAATGAGGATTGAGGAAATAAGTTCTGTAACAGCATTGTCATGGTCATCAGAAATACTGCCTACTGTGTATCAGGGCTCTAGAGGTGTTAACACAAAAGAACTTCCTTTCTGTTTGGAGAGATATGATGTCCACATAGAAATGAAGACTAAGTATCTTACTCCAATCAACTGGCAAGGCAGTTGAATTTTAGTGCCAGGAGAGAAGGGAAAAAAGCAATGACTAGGTGCTGGATAGTTAGGAAGTGTTCTTGAAGAAAATTGAGTTAGACCTAGGAGACAGGGTAATAGAAAAAGTAATAATTTCTTCTAATTGTTATGAAACTATATTTGGTTCTGATATTTGAAATTTGATGAGCAGATTAATTTACATATCATCTACATGTTTTAAAAACACATAATCTTTATAAGTCTTTTCTTGAAAAGAAGTTGTCCCATCCCCTAACCGTTTTAATTGGATGAAATTAAAGTTCAAATTCAGGCAATAATTTATCCATCCATTTATCTTTAAAATTATTGACTTTCATATCGTGTGATCTTATGGAATCAGAATTCTCAGACATTATTTTGAGTTCTTTGTCACTTGATAGATGACTTTATTAGACTTTGTAGTTTCATGGGTTTGTGACAAGTCAGGAGACTGGGATTGAATTAGGTATTTGATAAAAGCTTGATAGCGAGTCTCACTTAATTAGTTATTTGACCTTGTGCAAGATTCCAGAAATTTCTGGGCCCCAGTAAAATGAAGATATTAAGAAATTTGCTGTCTACCTAAAGGATTAATCTGAAGGTAAAAGGTTACTTGTTCACTATTTTAAAGGACAGAACTACAATTGGTTACAGTTGCATGGATCCTATTTGCCAGTTATGTTACAAAAGTCCATTGGGAGTGTACTGGTTGTAGATGTTAGCAACATTTACAGAATTGATTTCATTTGCCTGGTTATTTCTGTTTTATGCCACATGCTAAGGTTGGTATTGAGGGAGAAGAAGGTAAATATAAGACATACATGACCCCGAGAAGACAAGGCTGTGCCTTCTAGTGGAGAAGAATGCCACAGATATGTTAATCAGTTTGGGAACAATAAAAGATAAAATAGTAAACTGTCTATAAGCAATTAGAGCATAAGATGTTGGGAGATGTAAGTGCTAGAGGAATTTTGAGAAAAGGAGTGAGGAACACAGTTGTTTGGAAATGCAATCTTTAAAAGCTATATATATGGCTTTTGTTCTGTAAAACAAAATACTTACCATCTGTAAATACTTGGTATCAAATATGTGCTTTTTGTTTTGCTTTTATCTTTTTTTAAAATAAAGCCCTTTGATAAAGGACCTTTTATAAAATACAAGATTAATCAAGGTTAATATAAGTTTACAGCTGGATAAATAAGAAGTAGGTTTCTATTGTCATTTCTTAGCCTTCCAAAGACAGTATTTAAAAATTAATTTGGCAAGCCCCTGGAAAAGAATTTTAGGCTCTGAAAGACTATAAAGTTTCCAGGAATGCAGCCACATCTCTGCAACAGATTATTTAAAATATCATATGCTAAGCATCTAATAGTGTTCATTATCTTACAGACAGCTTGGTAAATGAGTATGAACTCACTTAGCTGGGTTATAAAGGAAGCGTAAACAATTTCCAGCTGTCTCTTGGAAAATGTAATGCGCCCTGTCATTTGGACTTTGTCCAACCTTTGCCAGATTATCAGCTATTCAAGAAAACTCACATTTGTTCAAATAACTTTTTTCTCCCAGGGAAGTTTACTTTATATATTTATCAAGGCAAGCTTTACTCTGTGTAAATAGTCACTCAGGATTCTTTGGAATGAGTCTGGCAAGACAACATAACTCTGTATCCGCTGTAACCCAGGGTTAAATTTTCAAAGGCTTCTTGTGCTTTAGTGGATTGTAGGAGATGTGCCTGGCATGAGAAGGAGGAAATGGTGAATGGATAAGTAGTACCAGGATGTGTCTGAGAGGAATTTATAAAGAGTCGTTATTACCCTCTCTTTCTGGCTGCTGCTGCACAAATTCCTAGGAGTAGAAAACAGTGAAGTGCTTTTGTTTTGTTTTTTGAAAGGGTAGATTGGTCTTAAAAATTACTCAAATGTTTAATGCTGATAACATTTTTTATAGGCCAGAAATTGAGCCTGCTGTTTGCCTGTACATCTTCAAAAGTAAAGGAACTAATTCATGATTCAGATGAGCGGTCAGCAAACTTTCTCTGTCTAGTGCCAAATAATAAATAAT
This sequence comes from Propithecus coquereli, assembly GCF_000956105.1. Classification (NCBI taxonomy): domain Eukaryota; kingdom Metazoa; phylum Chordata; class Mammalia; order Primates; family Indriidae; genus Propithecus; species Propithecus coquereli. The sequence goes on along the minus strand of NW_012148618.1, from coordinate 16,032,048 downwards.
TCATGCTTTGCAGACCATCAGTTTCTGTTGCAGCTACTCAACTCTCAACTCTGCCATTGTAGTGCAGAAACAGCCTTAGACAATATGTAAACAAATGAGTGTGCCTGTGTTCCTATAAAACTTTATTTACAAAAACAGGCAGTGGGCCAGATTTGGCCCATGGACCTTTGTTTACCAACCCCTATTTTAGAGCTTCACTGGCATCATTCATGTTTTCTAAAGACTTGTTTTTTGGCTTATTCGTTATTAACCAAGCTAGGTTCCAGCCTAACTGATGTGAACCTAGATATTGAACTAACAAGAGGCAGGTCTGCTTTCATGTATTTTATATTTGTCAAAATGGAAGGTAAAAATGGAACTAGAGACACAAAATCTAGAAAAAATATTTCCTTTGACATTAAAGAAGTAGACATGTAGACATTGAGTCCGGTCTTGATGAGCAGAAACCATTGGGAACTTTATAAACTATGTTAAGCAATTCCAGTTTTAAAAGTTTTTACACATCACGATAAAAATGTTCAAACCAGTGTATTAACCACGTCCCTTGGTGTATTAGGAACACTGTGAGAGTAACAGAGCATTTGAATTCTAGTCCTGCTTATGCAGGTAGCAAGTGAGCATTGACCTCCCTGAGCCCCATTCCTTGCATGTGAAATGAGCATATGAGTACTTGCCCTATCTCTTAGGCAGCATTGCTGGGAGCACCAAATGGGAGAATATCTAGCTAAATTAGATACCCTTGAGCCCGATACCCAGTTTTACACCTTTCTAGTACTTACCACCATCTGAAATTATCTGATTTATGATGGAAACCCTATTATCTGACATGATCAGTACTGGTAGTTGGACAGTTAATCTATGGTATAAAGAAACTTTTTTTTAAATTTCTGCTTTAAACATTTTTTAACAAAAATTTAAAAACTTGAAAATGTTTTTTAACTTAAAGCATACAAGTGTACCTTGCTTTGCAAATCTTTTGATGAAGGTCCAAGGATTTTTCTTAGATTCTGGATTCTCTGATTAGAGTTCTGTTTCATCTATCTTGATCAATTGTAGAATGCATCATGTATATCTCCCAGTATATTTCTTTAAATTGAGAACTTTAGACATATGCAAAACAATCTGAATGTAGAATCTTTCTAGATTTTTACATTTTTGAAAAACAATATTTTACAGATTGAGCTATTTTAAAGCATTCAACTGTTTACTATCTTGTTGTCTTTTAAAATACATATAACCCCTAGAAACTTTCTGTTGTTAAGGTTTTTTATTTTCTTTTAGCTCCTAAAAGTTTGTGAATTTGTTTATCAGATCACTTTCTTCTGTGACAAAAGGACCCAAAGAGATGTGAGAGCTCGAATGGATTGGGGAGAGGAGAGGGGTGGTTGGCATGAGACACATTGACAGGGACGCACTAAAGGCAGACTTGCACAGCTGCACAGTTTTGCCTAGTGCGGAGTCTGTTGAATGGAAAAATCAATAATGGGTTTTTAAGAGAAATAAAGCATATTTGAAAGTGTGTTCTTGACCTTAACAGAGTTAAAATATCTCTTTTTTGCCATAAAATATCTTGAGGTGCCATGTTCCAGCATCCCATGGAATCCTGGGATGCATGGGTCGTCCATGGCTTTGGCTTAGTATAGGTGCTTTTATTCTCTTAGGCTATTTTGTTTGTTCCCTAGTTTCATATCACTGAGACTCTCTAATGGGAATCCCTGTGTCCTGTTTTGTACCTAAAGCATGGTACAGACTGGCAAGAGGATTCCAAGCCTGTCTGTGGACAGACATGCTCTTAGTGGTTGGACATGAGATCTCAGGTGGAAGCAGCCAAAGGCCTCAAAATATGAAGATAATTTAAGAGTTCTTCATTCAACAAATATGGAGTGTTTGCCCAGAGTGCTAGTATGCTCCGTGCTGGGGATCGACGGTGAACAAGTCCTGGTTGTAGTCTCAATTCCATCACATCACACAAAGAGTTGTTCCTGCCTGTGAACCTGTGGGTCATATTTTTCTCCTATAAGTATTTCATTTACTTTCTTCTGCTTCTAGGCTAACACATATGAAAAATACTGGCCATTTTACCAGAAGCATGGAGGCCATTATTTTCCCAAAGATCATTTGAAGAAGGCTGTTGCTGAAATTGAAGAAATGTGCAATATTTTAAAAATAGAAGGAGTGACAGTGAAGAGGCCTGACCCCATTGACTGGTCACTGAAGTATAAAACTCCTGATTTTGAGTCTACGGGTAAGTGACATTAGATAACTAAATTATCAGTGTCTTCGTTTTCTATTTCTTTCTTAACATGTAAGGAGAAAGCTCTCAGAATTTCTTGGAGATTCCTTTGTTTTACTTATTCTTCAAAACTTTAAAGATTAGTTAATGCTCATAATTAAGTTTACCAGCAGAAAAAAAGATTATTTAGGAATGGTTTGGTTTGTGTTGATATAAAGATATGCACATTCTAAACTCCATAGTAAATCTGGTGAAATCTCCTTTAAAGAAGCAGTTTTTTCTAAACTTTATGGTCATTTCTTTACATAAGAACAGTGGATTACACTTAATATTCCACAAGAACAGAAATTAAGAGGGGAATAGAAACATTTCCATTTTTAACTGACATTGCTGCACTACTGTTCTTGTGCCTGAATTCAGTGTTCTAATTCATAGTTTTAGAATGATTCTTGCCCCAGTTTTTATCTTATGTTACTGGTAATCTTTCAAGAACTCTGTTTCTGGATAGCAAGAAAGGAACTTACAAATGGTAAAGGCTTAACAGCTCAAGATCTCTTTGTGCAGACTTGATTGCTTCATATTTTTCTTTTTCTTTTTTTGCTTGGCTTCCCCACCCCCACACAGAATTCATATTAACAATCTAGTATGTATTATTAGATTTTTTTTCCATTTTTATATAGTTATATATGTATGCACATGTACAGGGCTTTTAGTAATTTTTTTAGTTAAAAATGAGATTATATTATTAACATATAGACTTTTCTATCTTTGAAATTAGCACTACTGAGGTTGTTGTGGAACTTTTTGGTCTGTCAGGTTTATACAGTGCGATGCCGCGAGACATCCTGATAGTCGTGGGAAATGAGATCATCGAGGCTCCCATGGCGTGGCGTGCACGCTTCTTTGAGTACCGAGCATACCGGTCAATTATCAAAGACTACTTCCACCGTGGTGCCAAGTGGACCACGGCCCCTAAGCCCACGATGGCTGATAAGCTTTATGACCAGGTAAGTCCCTAATAATAGGCTAATTTATTAGTAACTTTTCTAAATAATCCACGAAGAATAAGATAAAGATTCTCTGATACCTTGTATATATTATGCATTTTAGAAATGGAAAATATCACCTAATTTTTAAAAAATGGTTTTATGATAAAAATAAGGTAAATGATCTTATGATAATAATACTATTAATAACAGCTAACATTTGTTTGGTGCTTACCTTGTGCTATGTCCTGGGCTTAATTCTTTAGTTACATCCTCAATCCTGTTTATTCTGCACAACAACCCTATGAGGGAGTACGGTAGTATCATTCTGTTATAGGGAGGAAAACTTGCCTGCCGGCGTACTGCTAGTCATTAGTGGAACTAGAGAAGTCACTAGGCTGAAATTCATTTTCTTAGAAAAAGAACCCAGTCCACAGGCTAAATTCACAGTAAAATGAAATGTATGTTCCTTATTAAACCACTTACTATTTGATCATTTTGGAAAAATTTAAAAATAAAAATTTCTTCTAGAGGTTTAAAGACAGAAGTAAATAATGAATTTATTTTGCCACACCCAATCAAGTTTGGCAGGGGAGGCATGGCATCTCATTTTATGGTGTGAGTTAGGCTCAGGACCAAATTCCTTTTCTAAAAGAACGGTATGACTTCATCCTATTAACTTTCATATAAATACATATTTATATTGGTAGCTACATAAATAAATGTGTGGGTCATGGAATATTTTCAGAATCAATTACTTCCCCTGTACCACTCCTTTCTAAGTACAGTAGTCCCCCCCTTATCCTTGGGGGATACATTTCAGACCCCTAGTGGGTGCCTGAAACTGTGGATCATACTGAGCCCTATATCTTATGTTTTTCCTATACGTACATACTTATGATAAAGTTTATAAGTTAGGCACAGTAAAATATTAATAACAGTATTAACACAGTATTAATAACAATAACTAATAACAGAATAATTACAACAGTCTACTGTAATAAAAGTTATGTGTATGATGTTCCCCCTCCCCCACCTCTCCCTCTCTGTCTCTCAAACTATCTTAATATTTTCAGACCACAATTGACTTCATGTAACTGAACTGTGGAAAGCAAAATCATGGATAACAGGAAACTGCTATATAAGGAAATTATTGTAATGCTTAGTTTTTTATTTTGTTGTTTTAGTTTGTTTATCATGTATTAATTCCCATGCATATTTTAGTCTAGGACTGAATAGTATTTTGGGAAATAATGTTGAACTAACTTTTAAGATAATGTATGCATTATAAATAATTTCCTCATGAACCAATGCATTGTGTGTGTTCATTCTTGTTCCACTTAGGATTATCCCATCCATTCTGTAGAAGACAGACACAGATTGGCTGCTCAGGGAAAATTTGTGACAACTGAGTTTGAGCCATGCTTTGATGCTGCTGACTTCATTCGAGCTGGAAGAGATATTTTTGCACAGAGAAGCCAGGTCGATAGAGGCTGCCTCTGAAATTTCACACTATATTATTATATTTTTTATTTCCAAATTAAAATATTTTCATCCTAAATACTTTTAGTTTTCTAAACATAGAACCAAATCTTTATAGATTGTATGTCTCCCTTTCAGGTTACAAACAACCTGGGCATTGAATGGATGCGTAGACATCTTGCTCCAGACTACAGAGTGCATATCATCTCCTTTAAAGATCCCAATCCAATGCATATTGATGCCACCTTCAATATCATCGGACCTGGTCTTGTGCTTTCCAACCCTGACCGACCTTGTCACCAGGTAAAAGAGTTCTTAGGACTCTGAAAAAGCAATGGAGTCTAGCAACTAAAGTAATCGCCACTTTCATTTTAAGCACTTCCATGATTCCTAGCGGTTCTAACTGACAAACGCAGCAATGCTCAACGTTTGATGAGCAAATGTTGGATTGCTTATGGTGTGTTTATTACGTGGTGTCCAACACTCAGAAATGTACATTGTTGCCATGATAATTAGTGTAGCGTCATCAGATTTTGGCTGCTTGCTGTTGTCAAAGCCTCAAGTTTGTGCATATATGTGTATTTTTATTAAACAGAGTGGTATTACCTCATAACTTGCAGAAGTGGTTCCACAGCAGCTGAGTTGTAAACAAGATGATCTCTGCATGGCCAGGGCAATGCCACTGGGCAGTGAGTGTCTTCCTTGTCCAGTGGGTCAGGCTCCCTGTGGCCAGCTCCACCCTGCAGGGAGGAGCAGAGCCACTGCACTGCAGCTGGTCTGTCCTCATCACCTGCAGCTTCCTACTTTCTGCCTGTGGCCCCCTACTTCCAGTTGGGTGGTGAGTGATTTTGTTACTTGCAAAGCTGCAGCACACCTTTTTAAAACCACTATTATACTGTGTCACTGTTTTTTTCTATCTCTTATTTTTAGGCCTACTGACCAAGATTACTTATTCATCTCATTTCAATATTATTTGTCAATATATTAAGTGGGTATGTGAACACAGGGATGGCTGAGTTGTAATATGTCACAAAGGGCAATTACCTTTTTTTTTATTACATCTCCATCATTTGTCATAAATACAAAGTGACAGACAATGAAATGGATGGACTACGGGATTAACATAGTCACATTTTTGTTTTCTTATAACTTGAATATTTTCTTTTTTTTAAATGAGAGTTTCTTAAGGAAAGTATCTTTGGTATTTTAAATCTCCGAAACCTGAGAAAAACACAAGAATAACTTTAAAAGTTTTAATATTTCTGTTACTTTTAAACTTGAATCTGGGAATTTTATGTACATTTTTAATTAAGATTCAGAGAAAATCATCCAAATGTTTTGAAAATTTAATTTCTTTATTTTGGCAATTGAGAAGACAGCTTCTCAGAAAGGATTACTAATGAATGATAAAGGCTATCAGAGACCAAGAATAATAAGAATAGTATATATGGATTTAAGCCTATTTGAGTTTTTTTGGTCTTGCAGATTGACCTTTTCAAGAAAGCAGGATGGACCATAGTGACTCCACCAACACCAGTCATCCCAGATGGTATGTTTACTTTACATACTTAACAGACTAAACTGATTGCTTTGGTGACCAAGGATCTTTCACCTATAGAGATCAGCCCAAATGTTAGCAATTTAGGAAAAATGTTTCCCCAGGTAAGGAATAAAGTAGTGCTTGGAACTATGGGTGCTAGAATAAGGCTGGGACTTGTGTTTGCAACTTTTTCTTCCATAGAAAATGAAAGGGAGAAGACAGAATACACAAAGAGTGCAATGCGCACCACCCGAAGGATGGACATATTTGAAACTTGGACTTGGAGGGGGGAAGGGCAACATATGTAACCTAAACATCTGTACCCCTATAATATGCTGAAATAAAAAAAAAAAGAGAGAGAAAAAAAAACAGTATCGCATAAAGCCAAGATATGACTTTTTAAGGAAAACAGGGTGAAATCCAAATGTGTAATGAGTATGGATTGATTCATAACTTTTATAGATAAATTGTTTTAAGATTAAAGTAAGTTTTCAATGGAAAGTGAACTACTGAAAGAATTGAGCTTGTTCACTTTAATATTCTTCGCTTTAAGTAAATCCTTGCTTTAAACAAAAATGATAGCAGACATGGTTTAACAGTTGTTGCTATTTTTAGATCATCCACTCTGGATGTCATCCAAATGGCTTTCCATGAATGTCTTAATGCTGGATGAAAAACGTGTTATGGTGGATGCCAATGAAGTCCCAATTCAAAAGATGTTTGAAAAGCTGGGTATGTACAATAAATGAACCATGTTGTGTATGAAAATGTTAAACAAGAAGAACCAAAGAAATGACATACTAGGTTTGATGTACGGTTTATCTAATTTAATTTCTATCCCTTTTAGAGTCACTAAGTTATTATTTTGCATATGCCCAGTATTTTGTTTTCAACAAGTCTGTTTAGACACAGGGAACTTCTTAAAGTAAACTTGATCAAACAAATGAATTCCCTCTAATTCAGGAGTAATATGTCCCTAGCCATCTGAGTAAGATAGATACCTCGTTCTATCAGAAAACTTTTGCTCATGTTTACAAGCCCACTCCTTATCCCAAATCCCCTTCTTACCCTTGTCCAAACCATGTTCTTACTCTTCAGAGCCACACTCAGTCTCACTTTCTCAGGAAAGTCTTAGAATGACTCATGCCTTTCTTCTCCCTAACTATACCAATAGACCCTTTAATGACTCTGTAGCTTATCTTCCCCCTTAAAATAATGAGTTCCTTGAAAGAGGAGCATAGATTTTCTTTTTAAAACCCCACTATGTCTAACGCAATAGTCCTAAAGACTGTTGGTTAAGTAGGCCATGCACATCACAGCCTTGTCATTACAGATGGTACCAGATTAAACCAATTGATTATCTTTGGTACCTATATAACCATACAACCTCAATATTAAAATACCTGTGCTGTTCTCTTGTTTCCTTAATGTGTCCTGGTAAAGTTAATCTGTATCAGATAGACTCTCTTTATATGTGAGTATATGAAGTCAGCTTTTCAAGTTGGCTAAATTATGCTTTTCTTACTAAATTAACATGGTAAAATTAGGAACAGTTTGACAAATTAAAGTATAATTCTAAAAGGCCTTAATATTTTAGTACTCAGTCATTTTGAATATTTGTTAAGTGTATATGCTCATCCAGTCTATTGACTTGTGAATAGTGAATAGAACAAAACTTGAGAGTCTCTGTTGACTTTGTGATGAACACTTTATATTAGCAGTGGAATAGATTAGATGACATATAGTTGGCAAAAATAAAATTGAAAGAGAAAAGACTATTAGGGTTGGGGTAGCCTTAAGGATTAGAACCATGGGATTCCTCCAAGTCTTTAGGCTTGCTTTCTGTAGGAAAATCTTTATGTTAATCCATCTAACTGACCACATCTCTTTTTCAATGCAGGTATCAGTACCATTAAGGTTAACATTCGAAATGCCAATTCCCTGGGAGGAGGCTTTCATTGCTGGACCTGCGATGTCCGGCGCCGAGGCACCCTGCAGTCCTACTTTGACTGACCAGGCCTGATGGAGCTTGTGGCTGGCCTCAGACACACCTAAGAAGCTTAGGGGCAAGGTTCATTCTCCTGCTTTAAAAGTGCATGAACTGTAGTGCTTTAAACAATCATCTCCTTAACAGGGGTCTTAAGCCTGGTTTACTTTTATTACTTTCCTTTGACATAAGGAAATAACTTCTACTAGGTATTACTCTTCTAAAGTTATTTACTGTTTGGCTTCAAGTGCAAAATTTTGGTAAATGTGTACCAAGACAAAAATTAGTCACTTGGGTAACTTGGCAACTAATAATTAACCATCTACCTCTGTTTTTAATTTTCTTTCCAAAAGGCAGCTTGAAATGTTGGTCCTAATCTTAATTTGTTTTTTCCTTTTCAGTAGACTTGAGAATGTATTACTTTTTTTTTCTAAATGAGAGAAAAGCTTAGAAGGTACACAGATCCTCAGTAGAACCATAATTGTGTCTTTTTCTAATGAAGAATTTGGATAATTTTAAATTTTTTGTTTTTAAAGAAATAACCTAGACTGTGCAAATGTTGAAGTGAATTTTCCATGAATATTTTTAATATTCTCATCTCAACATTGGTGTTATGTGCTACTAAAAACCTTTTCATACAACTTACCTCATTTTAAGTGAATTATTTTAATCTTTTCCTCTTTTTCCAAAAATTTACAGAAATATTTAGTGAAGTGGAATATAACTATCAGTTCCCATCCCTAAATTTTGATATTCAACATCTGATAGATACATTGCATCTTTGGTAATCTAAGATTTGTTTATAGGTGTGCAAATTATTTAAAGCATAGACTTTAAAAGCATTAAAAAAAACTAACGGAGATAAAACCTACACACAGTATGAAATAATTTTAATGTTGGATACTGTATATGTATATGTATTTGTATTCTAATAAACTTTTGTGTTCCAGACTGGACTTTATTAGGGTTTGGCATCAGTCTAGTTATTTTAGTGTAAGTAAATTATAGGAATGTAGCTCTTGGGACAGACTTCTCATTCTCTAAAATAATGAACATATTCATCCTAAATTTAAACCTAATACTTGTATTCACTAGTGTTTAGCAAAGTCAGATTTTGGTTTTTTTAATCAATTAATTCACTCATTCAAAAATATCTGAATATCTTTTGAGTATAAGGGATTAATCCTAGGCCCCAGAAGGGAAAAAATGTTTTTACTCATGAAAATCTGCATAGAATGTATGCTTTGCAATGAGTCACAGGTTTCAACCATTCCCTCGCCAACACCTTTATCTCCTTTGTATCCTGGTGTCCTTTTTCATCCGTCACAGAGCCACCTATTAGTTCTACACTTGGACTGAATCCTACTTGAGAATCGATGCGGTCGTGTGGACTGGTGCCCACTTAGGGTGTATATAGCCAGGCCTAAATGCTACTCAGCAATTCTGTTACACACCCCTCTGCATTATTCTCAATACCTGTTCCAAACCTTCATTACATTTTCTTAGCTGATCATATTATTTCATCTTTCACAGAAAAAATAGAGACCACCATGCATTAGTTCCCTAACTTTACAGTCCCTTATAGATTTATACACATTTGCATACTCTGATTAAGTTTCTCTCTCCTCCTTGCTTATAGTAGTCCCTCCTTATCCTTGAGGGATGTTTTTCAGGACCTCTAGTGGATGCCTAAAACTCTGGATAGTACCAAACCTTCTGTATACCATGCTTTGTCCTATACATACAGACCTATGATAAAGTTTAATTAAGTTAATCTGGTGCAATACGTTGCCATAAATTGGAACATGTTTCTGTTCATGTCTTCCACCCACAAATTTATTGCTTTTTCCATCTTAACTAAGCATTTGTTATGCTTTGTGGCCATAACTTTTGCAGTTTGAGGTGCAACAGCAAAACCATCATGAATTTCTTTTTCCTTCTTCACAATTTCATGGATAGAAGAGTCATTCTTTCCATAGATCTTAGCAACCTTAGCATACAATTTGATAATGAAACAGCTACTAAGTGATTAAAGGGCAAGACTGTGTGGATATACTAGATAAAGGGAAGGTTCACATCTGGGGAAGGGCAGAGTGGGCCGGTGAGAGATTTCGCCACTACTCAGAACAGCATATAGTTTAAAACTTATGCATTGTTTATTTCTGGAACTTTCCATTTACCGTTTTCAGTCCATGGTTGACCGCTGGTGACTGAAACCTCAGAAAGCGAAACCTCAGATAAGGGGTGACTACTGTACTAGCTAAGCTTCTAGAAAGGAAAGTCAGGCCTTCATCTAATCACTTGCATCCACTTCTCAACCCTCTATAAAGGGACACTTCTCTAGCTGCTGTGGAAAGAGAGGTGAACCTTCTGACCAAGTCTGATCCACACGGACACACATACTGTCTGTTAATCCTAATCTTTTTCTCTTTTGGGAACTTGCTACACCAATTATCTTCCTTGTAACTCCAGCAGTGTGTGTGTGTGTGTGTGTGTGTGTGTGTGTGGGCGTGTGCACGCGCGCACACTGCATGTGTGTGGTTTTTTTATCCCCCCCTCCAAAAATAGTCATGCTCAAAATAATCCCTCATGGCACAGTGTATACCCCTGATCCACGACCATGGCCTTTTTACCACAAAGTGATCACCTTAGTTTGACAGCTACCACTTGTCTTACAGTATCATGTAACCAAATAGATAATCAAAATGTACATACAGATGCCGCACATTTGAAATAACTAGTTGGCTTGCATTTAAACAGCTGAACCATCCAAAAATTCCAGCATAAACGTTCTCATATTTTCAAATTAACTTTGCAGTTCATCTGCCTACCTGATCTACAGTCATCTGTACTTTGTAGTGTGTATCTGTTGAGTGATTAAGAACTGTAACTGACCTATCGTTGCTCAAGTCAAAATATTCTTCAGGCCAATTCTGTTCCATAGAGATAATATCCTGAGGGGTGTTTAGTTCAATCTCCCAATACATTTGATTATTAATATCAGTATTCTAAGTTTTGCTAGCTTCTACAATATTAATTTTACCTAGTTATCTAATGGAGACCCACCTTTAATCCCCTCATGTTAAGTTGCAAGACACAATGCTGTGTTTGTGAACCAGCCCTTCGATCCTTCGTTACCCTCACTTTTTAAAGCAGCTGTTTTAAATTTCTGATTTTTTTTTTTTTTTTTTTTTTTTTTTTTTTTTGAGACAGAGTCTTCACTCTGTTGCCCAGGCTAGAGTGCTGTGGCATCAGCCTAGCTCACAGCAACCTCAAACTCCTGGGCTCAAGCAATCCTTCTGCCTCAGCCTCCCGAGTAGCTGGGACTACAGGCATGCGTCACCATGCCCGGCTAATTTTTTCTATATATTTTTAGTTGTCCAATTAATTTCTTTCTAATTTTAGTAGAGACAGGGTCTCGCTCTTGCTCAGGCTGGTCTCGAACTCCTGAGCTCAAACAATCCGCCCGCCTCGGCCTCCCAGAGTGCTAGGATTACAGGCGTGAGCCACTGCGCCCGGCCTCCGATTTTCTATTAACCCATTATTTTGAGGGTGAAAAATAATATGATAAACCTATCAAACTTGATGTTCTTTGCCCATGTTGTAGGCAGTGCACTGAGTGTCTTCATCTGAAGAAGTGTAACTAGTTGGGCCAAACTGGTTACACACACAAATACAGCTATACTGTTGTTATTATTGAGTCCTTTGATAGTGTTGGCAGCATTGACTAGCCATTGGGTATAACACCAAACCTAGAATGTGTGTCAAGTCCTAACAATGTAAGTCCCCCAAACAATAGGTTAAGAGACAATGGAATTTACTTGCTAGGTATATGATGGACATTTTCCCTGGAAATACTTCTCCAGGAGAATTGCAAATGCTGCCTTTCTTGTTGGCAAATAATGCGTGTTCTATTATGAGTTTGAGCGTCAGTGGGGGCCAGTGGCATGTCATCATTTAGCGCATCATTGCATTGCTTGAGTTTCCCCTGTGTCCACTAAATGAGTGGACCTAGAGCATCAACTTGGCACCTCAGACCCTGGCATATGGTTTATTTGATAAGCACCATCATGTCCTACTTTGATTTGCTCTCACAATTTCCATAGAGATTTCCAAAAAGCAGTACCACACACAGGGGCAGAGAAGGTCCCTTCTCTTGCTCAGTTTTCTAGTGCACATTTGCTAGACTAACTTATAAGCTCATTGTCAATGGGCCAAGAATCATTATAAACCCATGTATATGCCTTGCAGTTTTAATCTGTGTTCAGTTTTATCACTGCCAGGGACACAGCCAGTAATTCAGCTCATTGGGCTGACTTGTTCTTATTTTCTTCCATAAGGATTTTGCCACATGCTGGAATTAGAACAGCTGTTTTCCATACTGAGCCATGGTCCTTGATTCTGGAACCACCATCTATAAACCAAGCTGATTGCCAGGCTTCCTTGGGTAATTGGTCAAAAGGAAGGGACCATCAACAATAACAGCAAGCAAGTCTCCTTGGACAGACTCTGTAGTCAGTCCTAAGGGAAAGAGGCTGCTTGCTTATAAATACAATGCGTTCCTCCCATGGAAACTCCCAGTAGCATGCTCTTGTGTATTCCATTTCCATTTTAGAATTGAACTTCTTTGGACCTTGATAGCTGTATTATCCTGCTTACAGGTAACTTATGTCATGTGATCTGGTCCCTGATCTGGTCAGCCTCTTTAACTGTTTCAAGAAAATTCACACAGGCCGGGCGCAGTGGCTCACGCCTGTAATCCTAGCTCTCTGGGAGGCCGAGGCGCGCGGATTGTTTGAGCTCAGGAGTTCGAGACCAGCCTGAGCAAGAGCGAGACCCTGTCTCTACTAAAATTAGAAAGAAATTAATTGGACAACTAAAAATATATAGAAAAAATTAGCCGGGCATGGTGACGCATGCCTGTAGTCCCAGCTACTCGGGAGGCTGAGGCAGAAGGATTGCTTGAGCCCAGGAGTTTGAGGTTGCTGTGAGCTAGGCTGATGCCACAGCACTCTAGCCTGGGCAACAGAGTGAGACTCTGTCTCAAAAAAAAAAAAAAAAAAAGAAAATTCACACAAGTTGGAATGCAGAATGTTCTTTGTTGGCACTTCTTTTAAAATGATCTGAGACCACTTGTTAAATCAGGGCCTCTGGATGCAGAGCTCAAGAATCTTCATGTTAACAAGTCTTCCAGGTGATTCTGATGCACATTAAGGTGTTTTATATGTTTAAACGTGTTCCAGAAGAACATGAGAAGAAAGGGATCAATTTCAGCATAAAGAGAATCAGAAGAAACAATAGAAAAGAAAATTGGAACAGTTTCGTGACTTTCTCCAGCAATGATTATCTGACCAGGCAAGAAGTACCTGCTGAGGGTTGTAGTGGACAAGTTACCCCTTTCCATCATCCATCTCCTCCTTCTTCCTTCCAACAGAATCGAATTCTCTTCATCTCTCTTTCATGCCCTGGTGTGCCCCAAGTGAATCCTACTCCCCCTTAGTCCCAAAGATATTTCCAAGTGATCCCATCCTAATTGCCCATGACTGGTCAGGAAAGAGCAAGTGACACAAGTGGCCAATGAGACATGAAAGGGGTTCTGCTAAGGGGATTCTAGGGAAAGTTTCTGCTTCTACGAAAGAGCTGCACAGAAAAAGGTAACGCTAGGATATGACACCAGGAACTGCAGCCTTTATCTTGCTGCCAGCCTGAGGGTAAGCCAACAATGAGAGAGACAGTGGAAAGATGGAAAAAGAACTTTTCATAATGTAGTGGAGTTTCCCTGCCTCTAAACTTCCTATTGTGTGCAAAACGTTTTCTTATTTAAGCTGCTTTAAGTGGGGTTTCCATCATGTGTAACCAAAAGGAGCCCAAATGATGCAGGGAGTATCCAGGGTTGATGTTCTAAGAATGTAAATGTGGATATGGTATGGTAAGGTAGGTGTGACCACAGCAGGAAATGAGAATGAGGTTTAGAAGGAATAAGTTTATTATACTCACAGGTCCCAGAGGAGGGTCACCACATACCACACAGGGCCACTGGGGAAGCGTCAGGTTTTGGTCATGTGGCAGACAAAAGAGCAGGGGGAAGGTCTAGCCACGAGCCTGTCTTGGCGGTTCTTTGGGAAAGGTGAGCAGGGCAGACTAAACAGTTTAGGACTGGTTCGTTTTAATAATTCCAGTGGGCTTTGGGCTGTAGTGGTGGTCTCTAGTTGTCTGGTACCTGACCCTGGGATGATTTAGGGCAGGGGAAATACTGGCTTGGTGTCTGTGAGTTAGATAAGGAGATGGTTGGGTGATCGACTTGGGATTGGTTGGTTTGTATATGAAAAACATGCCCTAAACCAAGTCCTTTTCCATCTCTAAGAATTAGCCTACCTTGGAAGGGGCAATCTTTCCCTGTCCAGCAAATTTTTTAAGATGTTGCAACATCATAAAATACAGAAAATAAAAAACATGATTAATACAATTGGGTGTTTTTAAAATGAATATTGGCAGTTAAAAGCATAAGATTCCAGAGTGTTAACAAGGGTTATTTAATTGTATGGAGAATCCATTTAAGCTACTAAGGAGAAGCACATTTATCAGAGTTAGCTAAGCAAAAAGAGGGAGATGAGAGATGGGGATAGGGAAAATGAGAGACATTTCAGGCAAAGGGGACAATATGTGCAAAATCCCTTCATCAGAAGAGAGCTTGGCTCTGGGACGGCAGAATGGAAGGAGGATGGGGGGAGACCAGGGGCTTGGTGACATGACCAGATTTCCATATTGAGATGTCAGTCTGGCTGCTAAGGATTTGGGAAGCTGTGGCAACAGTTCAAATAAGAGAGAATGGTAGCTTGGACTAGGACAGAGGCAGTGAGGACAAAAGAAGTACATGGGTTGGGGATTAATTGGAAGATTTCTTATAGATAATAGTGAAATCATGGGGAATAAAGTAGGGGAGGGACCTAATGAAGAATGAGAAGGAAAGGGGGGCCTTGAAAAGGGCTCTAAGGAAGTCTAAGGGTTTAAAGTCCCAGGGGTTGGTAAACTTACACTGTAAAGGGCCAGACAGTAAATATTTTTGGCTTTGCAGCCAATGGTCAATATCAAGATATTATGTGGGTACTTATATAACAAAGAGAAATTTTCATTAAGCTTTTATTGACAAAATTCAAAATATAATAATAATAATTGAGAGTAACTTTTTTGCAATATAGGTCTACCAATGAGAAAAATGCAATTTTCTTTTGGGAGATAATATTTTGCTTAATTTTTGTTCAAAGTTAGTGTTCCCTATCATCACAATAAATTGCAAATGTTCATCTATTAATGCTTATCTGTAAGGAGGTTTTATATCTTCTATATTTGAAATGTCTTTTCACACAGATAGGTACTGCTAAATGCTGATTATCACTTCATGAACATATCTCAACTGAGCATATTCATTGCTTGGAAAGGCATTTATATTAACAGAATTCTATTAGATTCTTCTTTGATAGTTGATTTTTTGTTTGTCATTACATTGCAGATAAATCACTTTCAATAGAAGGTTAAATGGACTTTGAAATATAGAAATTTCCTTTGTACTTACATTGAAGTCAGAAAAACACTGCTGGGACTGTAATTTGAGCACAGAAAATGTATCTGTTGCAAATAGAGAATGGAGATCTTGCATTTTATTTTAACTTCTACAGCATGGGAAGCGCATAAAGCAACTTGATGTTACTTGTCATTGAAATGACTCTCGTTGTTTTCTAAATGACTACCATATGCTGGACACAGTGGGTCATGCCTATAATCCCAGCACTTTGGGAGGTTGAGGCAGGAGGATTGTTTGAGCCCGGGAGCTCAAGACCAGCAGCCTGGGAAACATAGCAAGAACCTGTCTCTACAAAGTATTTTTAAAAACTAGCCAGGCACGGCATCACATGCCTGTAGTCTCAGCTACTCGAGAGGCTGAGGCAGGAGGATCAAGGTTGCAGTGAGTTATGATTGCACCACTGCACTCCAGCCTAGGTGACAGATAAGACTCTATCTCGGAAAAAAAATTTTAAAAATGACTACTATAATACCATACTACAAGCTCTGCATATAAGCACTGTTTTGCCTCATAATTTCAGGTTGCATTTATTAAGAAATATCAAGTCCACAGCAAAAGCTAATTTCCAAAGTTATTAATAGTGGTTGAGGGCAGTTCTTTTCTTTCAGAAAAATTTTAATCTCAGAAAAATTTTAATCTCAATCCTGAGCTTAAAAAATTGCAATAAAACTTTACCATTGCTAAGCTGTTGGACTGCTGTGTGGGAGGGCAAGTCAGGATATCCATACAAGTCTTCAGTCGCTTTAGAATCGGTATTCACTCCTTAACAATCCACAAAGAAGCAGTATTGGTAATACGTGTCGATTCATCAAGAGCCAAGGAAAACCACTCAGAATCATTTGGGCTGTTGTTTAATTTACTATTGATGTTGCTCCCA